>NW_028319894.1:0-168008 GCF_062004578.1 Staurois parvus | reverse complement strand
ACTAAATTTGATTTTTACATTTTTTTACTGGACATGTTTTATAGCAAAAAGTCCAAAATATTGTTTTTTTTTTTTTCAAAATTGTCAGACTTTTTTTTATAGTGCAAAAAATAAAAACTGCACAGGCAATCAAATACCACCGAAAGAAAGCTCAATTTGTGGGAAAAAAAGGATGTAAATTTAATTGGGTGCAGTGTTGCATGACCGCGCAATTGTCTGTTAAACTAGCACAGCGCTGTATAGCAACAAAAAGGCGTAAATTGCAGTATCTCTCCCATAGTCTGCAGACGATATAACGGTCACACAAAGCAATCAATATCCACTTATTGGGGTCCTTTTCCCATAAACATGGAGCGGGAGACATTTTGGTGAAATTTATAACTAACTTTGAGGTTACTTTATATATTTTTATAGCTGAAAGTACAAAATATCGTTTTTCTTCAAAATGTTTGATTTTTTTTGTTTATAGCGTGAAAAAAAAAGCGCACAGGTGATGAAATAACACTAAAAGCTCTATTTGTGTAAAAAAAAAGGACGTAAATTTTGTTTGGGTGCAGCGTTGCACGACCGCGCAGTTGTCAGTTGAATTAGTGCAGCGCTGAGTAGCAAAAAGAGGCGTGGTCAGGAAGGGTGGTAAATCCTCCGGAGGGCGAGGGGTTAAGCAGATCCCCATATTCAAGCAATATGAGGAAGAAAAAGGATCTCTCTGCTGCCGAAAAGAGTGAAATAGTTCGATGCTTTGTTGCAATTCCAGCCAGCTAGTTTATCCCTTTTTAGACAAATCCCCCATAACCTCTTATCCATCCACATCCTCCTTCCAGCAACAACTCCAACAACGCTCTCTCATAGACACATGGCAAGAAGCTAACCCAGCTAGAAGACACTATACATACTACTCATATCCACAGAAAACTTTCTCCCACATTGACCATATATTTCTGACTAGAGGTATGTCCCCAGCCCTCCTATCCTGAACCATCATACCTTACCCCTGGACTGGTCACAAAGCTGTCCTCTTGACCCTCTCCTCCTTAGTTCCCCTACAAACTAGCACTACATGGAGTCTAAATGGCCCACCCATCCCACAGACTGGACATTGAACTAGCCATCAAAGAATACCTGACACATAACACAACTGATGACATCTCTCTCCTGACCTTTTGGGAAGCCCATAAGTCTGTAATCAGAGGAGCCTGTATCAGCCAAGCCTCACATCTCAAGAAAGGACAGCGAGCAATCCATCACCGCTTAGAACCTCATTTCATCAGGCCAACAAAGCCTTCCAATCAGACCCCTCACCTTCTCATAGATTGTCCTGGACAAGACCAGGCTAGAAATAGATGTTTTCTTGACAGAATCAGATGAATAAGTTCTACGCCAATCCAGGCATAAACATTATATGAACACAAACAAACCTGACACTTTTCTAGCCCTGGGACTGCGAACCTCAGACCACACACACAGACTTGTCCATTTAAAGATTACAAAAACTTCACACACCAGCCATCCTAATAAAATATTACAGGTCTTCCACAAACATCTAGCAGAATTATACTCTGAGACCGGCTCCTATGATGAATCGCAGGCCACTGAACTTTTCTCAAGCCTATCTCTACCAACACTCTCAGCTTCTCAATGTTCTTCCCTGGAAACACCTATTACAGAACTTGAGGTCCCGAACTCCATCAAGTCCTTAAAGTCTAATAAGCGGCCTGGCCCAGACAGCTTACAGCCCTATATTCCAAATATTTACTAACCTCCTTCCACCTTTATTGGTTAATGCATTTAATGCCTTACTCAAAGGTTATTCTTTCTGCTCAGACTCCCTAACAGCAGTCATTTCTATGCTACCTGAACCCCAATCAGATCACACCACATGCCTTCATTACACACCAATCTCCCTTCTTAACTTGGATGTTAAAATCCTAGAAAAATCCTATCTGCATGGCTGAACTCCATCATAGGCACCTTGATACACAAGGATCAGATGGGTTTTAACCCCCCTCTGCCAAGCCGAGACCACAGAGTGATTTTCCTAGAACATGCAGCTTGCATACGCCGCATACCCGGCTGTTTCCTTTCCTTAGACATAAAAAAAGCCTTTGACTCCAATGGATATCACCCCTTTACACCTCCCCAAGGGCTTACTTTAGGTACGTGGGTTACAAGTCAGACTTTTTTTCCATACAAAGGGGAATGAGGCAAGGCTGCCCCTTGCCCCCCCCCCTCCTTTTCTAGCGAATGAACCTTTAGCACAGCTGATAAGAACTAACACAAATATTAAAGGATTAGAACTTGGTGGTCATCATCATAAGTTATGCTTTTTCTCTGATGACAATCTCCTCTTCATGTCTTCTCCTTTGATCTCAGCACCCAACCTTCTCCAATGCCTGGACCAATTTGCAGTGATTTCAGACCTGGTTGTGAATCCCAAAAAGTCTACAGCTCCTAATATCTCTCTACCCTCCTTAACTGTGTCACAACTACAACGTCCTCCACCCTTCTCTTGGTCCAGTCAATATATTCCTGATTTAGGACCCAAGCTGATGGCAGACCTCAATATTCTATATTCTGCTAACTACCCTCCTATGTTAACACATCTTACCAATCTTATGACATCCTGGTCCAAACTACCCCTCTCATGGATGGGTTGTATCACAGTTGTAAAAAATGACAATTCTGCCCAAAATATTATACCTTTATTGGGTCCTACCCATATATATACCTTTTTGTTTCCTCTGCATATTAGTGTCGCGGCACCACTTATGTATGGGGCACTATTAAGCTTCATCTACCCAGGTCCATCCGTATCTTACCGAAACTTAGAGTGATCTGGGGCTTCTGAACTTTGCAAAATATTTCCAAGCTGCACATCTTGCACAACTCCCTAAATATCATGTAGTAAAAGTGACCCCCCCCCATGGGTCGCTATAGAGTCAGTAGATTGTGACGCCTTATCAGTTGCCAATTTACTATGGCTACACTCCAGAGACCATCGTTCACTGCAAGACCTAATTACTCAACACTACCCCCCCCAGCCCCTTCTCTGTCCCTGCTCTCTCTCTGCCATCTCTCATCCATGCCCCTCCCAACTGTCTTGGAAATTCGCTTTAACGGATTTCTCCTTACCGTGAGTACTCGCAGTTGGATGAGCAGAAATCCCCCATAAAGCTGTGCGAATCTCGCTTACCACGACTGCAGCTAAACTACACGATTCCTGCCCTTCCAACTACTTGTAGCTTCTGTTGAGATGTGGGGGATGGAGCTCCGTTACCCTAGAATGATCACACGACACTCTAAGGCTGCTGTTGGAATTCACATAAGGGCAGTTTTCATTCTCCCCTTTGGTTTTATTACAAATACATACACGCCCCCCACATGAATAAGGTCAAACCCCTCCCACAGAACAATGCAATGGGGAGTGCCAATACACAGGATATACATTCCGATTGGAGCATAGCCTTTCCTATTATCTATCACTGGTCCTCCCCCATGAGCCTTCTGAGGTCAGCAGACTTCTCCCCTTCCCCCCATGAGCCCTCTATGGAGAGCATATCTCCTCCCCTTCCCCCCATGAGCCCTCTATGGAGAGCATATCTCCTCCCCTTCCCCCCATGAGCCCTCTATGGAGAGCATATTTCTTGTTCCAGCTCCTAGCAGTATGTTCATTCCCTGTACAAGCATTCCCTAGAAATATCAGTCTGTACCTGGATGGGCCCGATACGATCTTTATTAAAACACATCCATCCGGATACAGTTTCAGGTTGGTAATGGGTTGTAAGATATGCATAAGCCTACACGTGGAGTTCACACCGCTTGGCGCCTTGCGTTATGAAGTCCATGTGGTACTATGCTGCTGATATGTGGATACAGGCCCGCGGTCTACTGCCAGCGGCATTCGCATCGAATGCCGTGGTGGTATACACGCCGGTCTATAAGCCCAGATCCGCCATCTCATCCATTACCGAGCTGAGTACTGTAATACATACATTGTACATGCGCATGGCCCAATTGCAGCCTTCAGAGCTTTAATTATACACACCAGAGACATATGAATAACACTCATATATGACACATTTAAAGTTCGACCAACAATACAAAATTTCCATGACATTCCCTCCTGTTTTATCATATTCTCCTCGTGTCCCTTCTTGATCTTCTTCAGCTTGATGGGTGTAGTCTCAAACTTCAAAGAGTTCCTGTAGTTGTCCCTGAGAATAAAGCTCCACGGGGTACCTGAAACAACAAGACCCGACGCAGACTCGACGCAAACAGGCTTGATTGAAGCGATGATCCTCAAGAGCGTTGGAACCTTCACTACAGGAAGGCTCTTGCAAAAACCACAAACAGACTAGTGGTATGAATAAGGCTTGTGATCCCACGGTGGTCTGGGGAGATCCAGCAGCAGATTCTCAAATTGCCCCTGCAGACAGGGCCACACAAGGCTGGTCTCGACCCAGACAGTTTTCCAAATCACAGACACAAACCATGATGAGGCTTGAAGCTTGCTTGGAGGTCTTGGAGAATGTGGTCTTCAGAGAGATAAATTAGAGGGAAGCCAGGACGTAATCTGTAGAGAAGGTGGTTGGTTGGTGAGGTCTTCCTCCGATCAGTGGTTGGAGTGGAATCCCAGGAGCGGGCATGGAGATGTGGTCATCTGCCTGAGCTTGGCTTACACAGTCGATGAGGCAACAGGAACATCTCACCGCGGCATATAAGAGGCAGAGGAAAAAGAGAAGCATCAGGACATACACTCCCACTTCCTTCAACCAAGATCCGATGGAGAACAGGAGATCTCCCAATCCTCCCAAACCCTTAAACGGATTCCAACCCTCACTAGCTATAGCTCTAGCTTTTCCCTGTAGTTCACTAACTTTGTCCATATGGGCCTGGACCTTGTCATCGGTGTCTTCTATCCAAGTACAACAATCCTCTCCGATGAACTCACAGAACCCCCCTTTGGCGGCTAAAAGATAATCAAGGGCCATCTTCTCTTGAAGCACTAAAATTCCCATCTGCCGTTGTTCTTGGGCAATTTCTCTGACAGCCTCTACGGTCTCGTTAAACATACTATCCACGATGACAGAAAAATTGTTCAGGCGCTTCATAAGTTCTATTCCCCAACCTGTCCATGAGGGGAACCAAGCCCATGCCTGGTCGCCCTCAGAGAACAGTTCCCTGCGAACTCTCCCTGCCATCCTTACCTTCTTGTGGACCATCAACTCTTCATGATCCATCACTACATAGGATGCTGGGACTAGCTTTATGAGGGCACACAAACCTTTCGCGTTCTGGGGAAATGTTCTATAGGCTGCCGAACCACACAGAAAATAGTATGGACCTGTCAGAGCAGAGCAGGAGGAGTTCCTCGTTCGGCCTCTGGCACTGAGCAACAGTTGCACAGACTGGGGGATTGCTCCCTCAGTCTGCACATCACATCCGTCCCTCCAACAAATGTGGTCTGGTCGGTCAGTGTGGTTACTCAGAAGGGAAGTCTGGTTAGTCAGATTGACAGTTATACCTCCCTCGCAGGTGGTAGTCCCAACAAACTTGTTACCTGTGCCAAAGCTGATGTTAAAGCACACCTGAGGGCTGCCTAGCTCTCCAGTTACCCATAATGGAGTAATGAGTGCCCTACAGGAGCTAGAGCTAATATTGGTGCTAAAACTGATGTTACCTGCTAGAAATGTGTCATTGAGTTCTACCGACAAATGTCTACGTGGGGGCTGACCAGGGGTCCCTTGCTTTTTCATGCCGACGCGGATGTCATATAGGGCATGAACAGCGGCCATTGCGGACATGTGATGACTGGGTGGGGGCTTAGAGCATACCCAACAGTTGGTTTTGTTGGCGGTTCTGGCTAACGCAGATGCATTTTAAATAAAAGGTTGGGGTATCTTCCGTCTTTTCCTCCGTTCACACACATGTAAGACATACAAACAAAAAGAAAAAGGAAAATGACACCCCTCATTCTCTGGTGTAGCTGAAAAGCTTCTTGCAGTGGCTTGCGTGCACCCAGTTGTTGTGTCCCTCGAGCTTGAGTGAGGTAGGTGTCGTCAGCTGGACTTGGTATGGTCCGGTGAACCGTGGCTTGAGTCCGGTTCTTTGATGTTTCTTTAGGACGACCCAATCACCTGGCTCAATAGAAAGAACACCCGTTATTGCATTTGGATCGGGGAGCGATTCGCGAACCCGATGGTGTATCTTCTGCAGCTCCCGTTGCAGAGATTGCACATAACCTGTAAGCTGTGAATGCAAAGACGACAACTGTTGAGGAAAGTACAACCCTGTTTTGGGAGGTCCCCCAAACAACACCTCGTAGGGTGACAGCCCATGTGGTTGCCGAAGGGCATTCCGGATGGAATAGGGGGCAATGGGGAGACACTCAGGCCAAGGTTTTTGGGTATCGGCCATGATTTTGGAGATCCTGTTTTTAAGGATTCCGTTAAGACGTTCAACCTTACCGCTACTCTCGGGGTGATATGGGGTGTGTCGCCGCTGACTCCAGTTCCACCAAAGAAATGCAGTCATGTCCTTTGGAAGAGAGGTTAGTAGTGGACAAAGAAGACATGTTAGCAGAAGAGGTGTTAGTATTGTTAGTCATGTTGCAAAATTCAGCACTGTCGTTGTTGTCCTCCCCCCCCTTCTCATCTTCCAACACAGGAAGAAGAGAAGCTGGGTTAAGAATAGTGCATCGTTTGATAGTGAGGTTAGTAGGGGTTAGGAGGGCTTTCCCCTGAGAGGGATACCTTGCCTTGGATGTCCTGTTTTTGCAATAATGTTCTTGCTGCACTGGTGTCGGTGAGGCAAGGGAGGGGATATTTGAATTCCTCTAGAAAAAGATGGATCTGGGCCGACACCGATTTGTCAACTTCCTATGAGAATTCATAGGAGTTACTTACCATGGTGGTCACAGGGGCGGAGGACTCATCAGGAATGAACTGCCACTGACCTTTAGGTAATTGGGGACAGTTCCTCCTCATGTGCCCCGTTTGGTGGCACTGGAAGCACCTGGGTGGGGGCCTATCCTTCCTGTGACCCAGATCCCTTGGTTTTTTGTGTGGGGTCTGGGACATAAGAACTTTGGCCTTGTCCTGTTTTCTTCTATCCATTTCCCTCTCTATTGCCGCAAGAGTGGAAAGGATAGCAGGGATAGACATCTCATTATATTTGGGTCGGGCCAGAACCAGCCTTTCCCGAATTTTAATATTGATGCCTTCCAAAAATTTGGCCCGCAACAGAATGTGCGTCGCGGTCACCTTTACCCCTTCAGTTGCAGCATCAGGTCCAACTTCCAGATCCGCATCCAGTGCCGTCTGCTTGGGACGGCGCCAGAAGCAGGCGTTTTCTTCATTAGGACCCTGGGTGAGCTTCATCATGTCCGTAGTAGAGGTAGCACCATACATTTCTGGAAGCTTTGCCTTTAGCTGTGTACAGAACTCTTTGCCCCCTGAAGTCATCTCCTCATGAGTGGTTATAGAGCACCCTGCAATCACTGTACTGGCCACTTCCATGCCCACCTTTGCCCGCAGGATCTGCGCACAATCTGACCCGCTCATACCATAGCTGAACTGGTTTTGTCCAAACATTCGAGCAAATCCTCTCGGATTTACTCGATAGTCCGGGAGCTCAGCCAGAATAGTGCGGATCTCTGCCGGGGTGAAGGGGACATGCCAAACTACCCGTTCCCCTAAAATCCGTTCCCCCCGTGCATTGGGAGGACCTTCAAATTGCTGCACCCTGACTGGATAGGCCTCGGTCCGGGAAGAGTGCAAGGGCTGGCCCAGCTTCATCGGTGGGCTTAGATTAACCACCTCGCTTACTGCACCTTCAGGTTTGAGGTCCCTCAGATCAGGGTATAGCTGGGGGGCAGGGGTCTGATCAGTGGTTCGTAGCGCTTTGATGCAATCCGCCCTATTTCTTAACCGGGTGTCTATTCCCCTTGATTCACAGATAGTCTGCAAATCAGTTGTTGAGTAGGCTTCATAGTTGGAAACAGAAGGAGCTGGGGTGAAGCAGGGAGAAGGGAGAGGTAGAGGTAGAGGCTGAGGCATAGACAGAAGACACAGAAGGTACATCAAGAGTGACGTCACTAACAGAAGAGACAGGTGCAGTTATACTTATCTCAGCCACTGTTGGTTGTTGGGGAACCCCAGCAGACCCTGATCCTGCCTGCCTTAGTAGAGTCAGCCCTGAAAGATCTTCCTCCACCTCTGACACTGGATCCTCCTGTTTTATTCCCTCTGGAGGCCAGGTATACATCACCTGGTTCTTCCGGACAGACACCAGTTTCTGTATGCCCTGCTTCCCTAATTGGATTGACCTGTGAAGCCATAGCTGTGCGATCTCTAGTTCTGACGCCTGCATCCGTGGTCCAAATTCAGAGATGAATTTTTCCCACCTCCATGCGTCAAATGTACCTTCCCGGGGAATTTCCCATCTGGTACCCTTCGACCATTTATTCCACCTTTTGAGGGGTTCTGTAGACTTCCCCCCCAAACTCACCTTCATCAGTTGTGCAGCTGCCCTTACCCTGAAAAGGGCTGGTTCCCCCTCTCTCTTCATGGACTGACTACTGCCCATCGTGACTAGTCACTGGTATATATCCCGCGTCCGGGTACCTGTTTACCCCCTGGAGCACTCGGTGGGATCCTACCGAGAGGCCTGATTCCACCACTTTCCCAGCACAGCGTAATTTATGTGATACTTATCGATCACCCGAAGCGCATCAAGTGGCGGTCAGACTGAGAGCACACCTCCCACTCCCACAGCGCAATTTATGTGATCCTGACCACCCGAAGTGTTTGTGGTAACTAGGCTAAGCGTTACACTTCCCTGGACCTCCCACTCCCACAGCGCAATTTATGTGATCCTGACCACCTGAAGTGTTTGTGGTAACCAGTAGAGATGAGCGAATCGAACCAGGCGAACCGGAATTCGATACGAATTTCAGGAAAAATTTGATTAGCGGCGAATCCGAATATTTGCCTACTTCGGGTGCGCGAATCGGATTTTTCCCGATCAGCCGGCAAAAGTGTCCCTGCAGAGAGCTCCGCTATTTCTGACAGTTCTCTGACAGTTCCTTCACATGTACAGCGGTTGAAACATTGTATCTATTAGTTTCCATTTAGGATACAGATGTTTCAACCGCTGTACATGTGAACGAGCTGTCAGAGAACTGTCAGAAATAGAGGAACTCTGCAGATACACTTTTTGCCGGTTTGGAATTCTTATTTTCATCCTACTTCTTCTTCTTCTTCAGCTTCTTCTTCATCCTCATCCTCAGAAGAAGAAGAAGAGGATGAGGATGAGGGTGAAGAAGTAGGATGAAAATAAGAATAATTCCAAGCCGGCAAAAAGTGTATCTGCAGAGCTCCTCTAAGTGTATCTGCAGAATAGAGGAACTCTGCAGATACACTTTTTGCCGGCTTGGAATTAATCTTATTTTCATCCTACTTCTTCTTCTTCTTCTTCCTCTTCATCCTCATCCTCATCCTCTTCTTCTGAGGATGAGGATGAAGAAGAAGAAGAAGTAGGATGAAAATAAGAATAATTCCAAGCCGGCATCCTTCTCCTTCTTCTCATCCTTCTCCTTCTTCTCATCCTTCTTCTCATCCTTCTCCTTCTTCTCATCCTTCTTCTCATCCTTCTTCTCATCCTTCTCCTTCTTCTCATCCTTCTTCTCATCCTTCTCCTTCTTCTCATCCTTCTCCTTCTTCTCATCCTTCTCCTTCTTCTCATCCTTCTCCTTCTCCTTCTTCTCATCCTTCTCCTTCTTCTCATCCTTCTCCTTCTCCTTCTTCTCATCCTTCTCCTTCTTCTCATCCTTCTTCTCATCCTTCTCCTTCTTCTCATCCTTCTTCTCATCCTTCTTCTCATCCTTCTCCTTCTTCTCATCCTTCTCCTTCTTCTCATCCTTCTCCTTCTCCTTCTTCTCATCCTTCTCCTTCTTCTCATCCTTCTCCTTCTTCTCATCCTTCTCCTTCTCCTTCTTCTCATCCTTCTTCTCATCCTTCTCCTTCTTCTCATCCTTCTTCTCATCCTTCTCCTTCTTCTCATTCTTCTTCTCATCCTTCTCCTTCTTCTCATCCTTCTCCTTCTTCTCATCCTTCTCCTTCTTCTCATCCTTCTTCTCATCCTTCTCCTTCTTCTCATCCTTCTTCTCATCCTTCTTCTCATCCTTCTCCTTCTTCTCATCCTTCTCCTTCTTCTCATCCTTCTCCTTCTTCTCATCCTTCTCCTTCTCCTTCTTCTCATCCTTCTCCTTCTTCTCATCCTTCTCCTTCTCCTTCTTCTCATCCTTCTCCTTCTTCTCATCCTTCTTCTCATCCTTCTCCTTCTTCTCATCCTTCTTCTCATCCTTCTTCTCATCCTTCTCCTTCTTCTCATCCTTCTCCTTCTTCTCATCCTTCTCCTTCTTCTCATCCTTCTCCTTCTCCTTCTTCTCATCCTTCTCCTTCTTCTCATCCTTCTCCTTCTTCTCATCCTTCTCCTTCTCCTTCTTCTCATCCTTCTTCTCATCCTTCTCCTTCTTCTCATCCTTCTTCTCATCCTTCTCCTTCTTCTCATCCTTCTTCTCATCCTTCTCCTTCTTCTCATCCTTCTTCTCATCCTTCTCCTTCTTCTCATCCTTCTCCTTCTTCTCATCCTTCTTCTCATCCTTCTTCTCATCCTTCTCCTTCTTCTCATCCTTCTCCTTCTTCTCATCCTTCTCCTTCTCCTTCTTCTCATCCTTCTCCTTCTTCTCATCCTTCTCCTTCTCCTTCTTCTCATCCTTCTCCTTCTTCTCATCCTTCTTCTCATCCTTCTCCTTCTTCTCATCCTTCTTCTCATCCTTCTCCTTCTTCTCATCCTTCTCCTTCTTCTCATCCTTCTTCTCATCCTTCTCCTTCTTCTCATCCTTCTTCTCATCCTTCTCCTTCTTCTCATCCTTCTTCTCATCCTTCTCCTTCTTCTCATCCTTCTCCTTCTCCTTCTTCTCATCCTTCTCCTTCTTCTCATCCTTCTCCTTCTCCTTCTTCTCATCCTTCTCCTTCTTCTCATCCTTCTCCTTCTTCTCATCCTTCTTCTCATCCTTCTCCTTCTTCTCATCCTTCTTCTCATCCTTCTCCTTCTTCTCATCCTTCTCCTTCTTCTCTCCTTCTTCTCATCCTTCTCCTTCTTCTCATCCTTCTTCTCATCCTTCTCCTTCTTCTCATCCTTCTTCTCATCCTTCTTCTCATCCTTCTCCTTCTTCTCATCCTTCTCCTTCTCCTTCTTCTCATCCTTCTCCTTCTTCTCATCCTTCTCCTTCTTCTCATCCTTCTCCTTCTTCTCATCCTTCTCCTTCTCCTTCTTCTCATCCTTCTCCTTCTTCTCATCCTTCTTCTCATCCTTCTCCTTCTTCTCATCCTTCTCCTTCTTCTCATCCTTCTCCTTCTTCTCATCCTTCTTCTCATCCTTCTCCTTCTTCTCATCCTTCTTCTCATCCTTCTTCTCATCCTTCTCCTTCTTCTCATCCTTCTCCTTCTTCTCATCCTTCTCCTTCTTCTCATCCTTCTCCTTCTCCTTCTTCTCATCCTTCTCCTTCTCCATCTTCTCATCCTTCTCCTTCTTCTCATCCTTCTCCTTCTCCTTCTTCTCATCCTTCTCCTTCTTCTCATCCTTCTCCTTCTCCTTCTTCTCATCCTTCTCCTTCTCCTTCTTCTCATCCTTCTCCTTCTCCTTCTTCTCATCCTTCTCCTTCTCCTTCTTCTCATCCTTTTCCTTCTCCTTCTTCTCATCCTTTTCCTTCTCCTTCTTCTCATCCTTCTCCTTCTCCTTCCTCATCTCCAAGGGCATTTAAATTAAAGGTACAGTGTTCTGCACTAATTTAAAGGCTCTCTGAAGCCTAGAAACCCTTTTTATAAGTTAACTTCGTAGCGAATTAATTTGCATCGAATCAAATTTCTTCCTGAAATTTGCCGAATCAGCCGAATCAAATTTTTGAATACTTCGCTCATCTCTAGTAACCAGGCTAAGCGTTACACTTCCCTGGACCGCCCACTCGCACAGCGTAATTTATGTGGTTCTCATCACCCACTGTGTTTGGCAGGCCACACCGCACAATGATGAAAGTGGCTTTTCTCTCCCTGCACACAGTAGCTAACACAAGTCAAAACAAAAAGAGGGGTTCTTGGATGTTACTTCGGGGTCACTGGTTGGCCGAAAACCTGCTAACTGACCTTTAGGAAATTTGTGTAAAGAAAAATACTTTCCTAATACACACAGAAAAACCCCTTTTCAACCTGAAAAACCGTTAAAAAGGACAAAGTGGATCCTTATGAAAAACACGGGACATTTCACAGTAAAACAATTACACAGAGGTAAACCGAAAAACTGCTCCAAAAGTAACCTTGTTGCTGACGCGATAATCACTCCTATCAGCACCGCTAAATGATCTGCGCTACACACGCAATCTTCGCTGTAACTACCTAAAACCGTTTACACAAAAAGTCTGCTGGACGCGATACACGTGACGCAGCAGCTTAAAACAAACCCGCTTTACAATAAGGAACTACTTTTAACAAGAAAAACACAAGAAAAACATAATCACTATACAAGAAATCTATGTGCAAAAACCCAGACTTCACCGCGCTCACTAAATGTGGAACACGTGAGGGAAAAACTCGCTTAACATACTTTAAATTGGCTGGCAATACGCAAATTTACAGCTAAAAGCAAACAAATTAAACTGTAAAAAATTTGGATTAAAAACACAATATGGGTCAAATGCATATAGAAAACTGCATATACATTGCATAGAGATTACTGCACATGTGGTAGTCAACAAAATGGCCACCAGAGAAAACACATGTGGTAGTCAACAAAATTGTCACCAACAGGGAAAGCACATGTGGTAGTCAACAAAATGGCCACCAACAGGGGAAGCACATGTGGTAGTCAACAAAATGGCCACCAACAGGGGAAGCACATGGGAACACTAGCCTCAAAATTGCCTCTAACCTCTTACATAAAACAGACTTTTGGACAGAACATACACTGGACAATTACACAACAATATGCAGTACACATACAACACAATTTGGGCACAATCACAGAACGGACATAAAACACCAACATATCACACTAACATGCACATGTAACAGAAAGGACCCCCTGCTGCATGCTTGCTGGGAGCAGTAGTACCACAAAACATTGCACAGACTACATACACACAAAGATCTTACAACAGTTAATAATTAACCTAAACCTTTCAGCACTGTAATAATTACCTCACGTAGAGGGGGTAAAGCAATTACCACAGTACCTACAACCCGCAAATACTTACCTAAACTATGCAAAAACTTTTACCCTCTAAAACATATACCCGTTTAATTTTTGGTTGGAAGATTTTTAAACTTGACCAAATGCAGCCAACCAAACCCACCCCTCTGCTGCTCTCCGCAGAGACAAACCCTTGTCTTTCACCCACAAATCAAGATTTTAGGACAAAACTAGGTCCTTGCTAAGCGGTAATTCTTGTTAGCTAACAGAGAGCGAAATCAGCCACACGAACACGCAAAAAGCGATCCTCTTAATGGCAGAGAGACCTGAAATGTGCCGGCATACTTTTTGCTAGTTCATGATGGCTCATTCCCCCCTCGTGCTCGGTTAGCTATCCCAGAATACGCGTTAGTATCCACCAGGCTCGCCAAACTGTCTTGGAAATTTGCTTTAACGAATTTCTCCTTACCGTGAGTACTCGCAGTTGGATGCGCAGAAATCCCCCATAAAGCTGTGCGAATCTCGCTTACCATGACTGCAGCTAAACGCCACAATTCCTGCCCATCCAACTACTTTTAGCTTCTGTCGAGATGTGGGGGATGGAGCTCCGTTACCCTAGAATGATCACACGACACTCTAAGGCTGCTGTTGGAATTCACATAAGGGCAGTTTTCATTCTCCCCTTTGGTTTTATTACAAATACACACACGCCCCCCCCACATGAATAAGGTCAAACCCCTCCCACAGAACAATGCAATGGGGAGTGCCTATACACAGGATATACATTCCGATTGGAGCATAGCCTTTCCTATTATCTATCACTGGTCCTCCCCCATGAGCCTTCTGAGGTCAGCAGACTTCCTCCCCTTCCCCCCATGAGCCCTCTATGGAGAGCATATCTCCTCCCCTTCCCCCCATGAGCCCTCTATGGAGAGCATATTTCTTGTTCCAGCTCCTAGCAGTATGTCCATTCTCTGTACAAGCATTCCCTAGAAATATCAGTCTGTACCTGGATAAGATCTTTATTAAAACACATCCATCCGGATACAGTTTCAGGTTGGTAATGGGTTGTAAGATATGCATAAGCCTACACGCGGAGTTCACACCGCTTGGCGCCTTGTGTTATGAAGTCCATGTGGTACTATGCTGCTGATATGTGGATACAGGCCCGCGGTCTACTGCCAACGGCATTCGCATCGAATGCCGTGGTGGTATACACGCTGGTCTATAAGCGCAGATCCGCCATCTCATCCATTACCGAGCTGAGTACTGTAATACGTACATTGTACATGCGCATGGCCCAATTGCAGCCTTCAGAGCTTTAATTAAGCCACACGAGAGACATATGAATAACACTCATATATGACACATTTAAAGTTCGACCAACAATACAAAATTTCCATGACACCCCTCCTGCAAATATGAAAGGAATTCCTAAGGCAAGCTTGAGCCACTCTAGCTCTGCCCCCCCCCCGGTTGCCTAGGTGACTAGGGGGGTCCAACCAGTTTTAAGAAGCTGATGCAGAGCTCCCGAGGTATTCATCGCTGGGTAGCTGACGGAAGGAGCCCAAGAGCTGTGGCCGGGACCTTTTGTGGCCAGGCTTGGCAGAGACCCAAGGCTGCCTAGGACCCCCCTTCTCCCAGAGCTGGGGAAGACTTTATTTGCTACAGAGACTCTCCCTTGGCTCTCAGTGCTGGACTTTAAGTGTGTTGGTCCTTCCATGTCATCCTGGACTGGCGTATTCACCCTCCCTGCGAACTCCCCTATTCGGTGACTGCCGTCTGTTTGTCTCAATAAAGCTTTGTGCGTTTGCCATCTACTCTGTGTGTTCTGTCCTGCCTACGCTCTGTCACACTACCCATCTATCTGGGACAGTCTAGAGTTCTGATACACCTTACAGTCACCCCATAACCCACTCATGGCATACCTCCTCATTCCAGGCTTTTATCCGGCATGAATGCCGCCATCTTCTTTTCATGCTTGTCCTAGAGCTAGTCTAGTTCAAACTTACAATTTCACAGCACCAGACTCCTTTATACCCTTCCAAACCCTATGTGACTCCCACAAAATATCTAGACCTGAACTTTTTAGATATCTTCAGGTCAATCACTTTTGTTCCTCCCACTTACACACCAACCCCCTCCCTCCTAGACATGACCAGGTTTGAACACTGTAACGGGGTTCGCTCGGCAGTGGGTGTGTGTGACCCCCTGGATGGGTGCACAACACAAAACACAGGCACAGCACAACAGTGGAGGTGAAAAAAACAAAAAGGTGCAGTTTATTTACAATATTTACAGAAAAACGTATAAAAAATAATAAGAAACATCAAATCCTAGCCAACTTGGATACTTACTGTACAACATAGCTTCCCTAGCTACCCACCAGGTATAGCCTGATGCTATACCTAGCCCCTGTTAGTTGGAGGCTTAGCCACACAGGCTATTGTCTCATTGCACACAGATAGGATGTTGCTCCCCAGTCAGTTCAGGCACAGATCTGGTTCCAGGATGGAGCAACTCCCTAAGCAGGCTGGGAAGTTTTATAAAGGCCTTAATGAGCCCACTATCTTCAGCTGGGCTCATTACCTCAGTGCTGAAGGACTCAGCACTTCCCCCCTAGTGGAACAAATCCCCATATAGTCTAAACCTTGGACAGATGTATCGTCCATCCAGGACGCAACCAGGTGATTTCACCTGCCTACTGTCACATACCCCCCCTCTTGTTTCAACCTTTGGGTTGTAACACCAGTAGCCAGGCAGGCATGAACCCGGGATAAAGCATCCACATTTCCCATCTGAACTCCAGGGCGATGCTTTACCATGAAGTTAAATTCTTGTAGGGCCAGGAACCACCTATTTACCCTTCTATTGGTCTCTTTATTTTGAGCCATCCATTTCAAGGGAGCGTGATCCGTGACTAGGTCAAAATGTGTGCCTAGCAGATAGTACCGCAGGGAATCTAGAGCCCACTTTACTGCTAAACACTTCTTCTCAATTGTGGTGTAATTTTCCTTGTGAGACTTAAGCTTTCTGCTCAGGTAGATTACCGGGTGCTCCTCCCCCTTCCAAACCTGGGACAACACTGCTCCTAAGCCAACATCGGATGCATCCGTCTGGACCACAAAGTCTTTTGAGAAGTCTGGTGAGTATAGAATTGTCTGGCTACATAAGGCCCTTTTTAAAGACTGAAATGCTGCTTCAGCCTCCGGGGACCACTTAACCACGACCGACTCCTTCCTTTTTGTCAAGTTGGTTGGGGCACTGCCAGAGAAGCAAAATGGGGAATGAATCGCCAATAGTAGCCAGCAATACCTAGAAAAGCCCGTACCTGCTTCTTGTTGTTTGGGCGTGGCCAACTCTATCGCTTCAACTTTGTTGATCTGGGGTTTTATTACTCCTCTCCCAATGGTGTACCTGGCCTCTTCCTGTCCAATCATACACTTCTTTGGGTTGGCCGTAAACCCAGCTTTCCGTATTGAGTCTAGTACAGCCTGAACTTTTGGCAAATGTGAGGTCCAATCTGCGCTATGGACAATCACATCGTCCAGGTAAGCTGCAGCATACTTCTGATGGGGGTGAAGAATTTGATCCATTTTGCGCTGAAAGGTAGCCGGTGCATTCTGTAACCCGAACGGCATTCTTCTATACTGGAATAACCTTCTGGGGTTCCAAATGCAGTCTTCTCCTTTGCTGACTCAGCTTAGGTGTATCTGCCAATATCCTTTGGTCAAATCGAGCGTCGTCATGTACCGGACTGCTCCCAGACGGTCGATTAATTCATCTATCCTCGGCATGGGGTAGGTGTCAAACTTTGTAACTTTATTTAACTGTCGGAAGTCATTACAAAATCGCCAGCTCCCATCCGGTTTGGGCACCAACACTATGGGGCTGGACCAGTCACTCTGGGACTCCTATCGCAACCAGGTGATTTCACCTGCCTACTGTCACATAACATATGTAAATGTGACCCCCATGTCAGAGGTTTGATTTCCACCTTTATATACACAGCTACCAGCTCCACCACCTTACACTTCATACCATATACAGTTGTGTTCAAAATAATAGCAGTGTGTTGGAAAAAGTGACTAAAGCTGAAAATCCTTCTAATAGCTTTTATTTCCATCCACACAAATGCATTGGGAACACGACACATTCTATTCCAAATCACAACATGAAGAAAACTACATCAAATTTGTGTTGTTCCTCTAAAAAAATATATAAACTGAGAAATGTTTGAAGATTTTGCTTTCCTTTGAATGACTTCATGAATATTTGGTTGTAGTCGCACTGTTTCTGAGAACTGCTGTACATCTGTGTTGCATGGAGTCACCCAACTTCTGGCCCCTGTGATCAGGTATTCCAGCCCAGGATGATTGGGCCACATTCCACAGTTCTTCTCTATTTCTTGGTTTTGCCTCAGAAACGGCATTTTTGATGTCACCCCACAAGTTTTCTATTGGATTAAGATCCGGGGATTGGGCTGGCCACTCCATAACGTCCATCTTGTTGGTCTGGAACCAAGATGTTGCATGTTTACTGGTGTGTTTGGGTTGTTGTCTTGTTGGAACATCCATTTCAAGGGCATTTCCTCTTCAGCATAAGGCAGCATGACCTCTTCAAGTATTCTGATGGATTCAAACTGATCCATGATCCCTGGTATGCGATAAATAGGCCCAACACCGTAGTATGAGAAACACCCCCATATCATGATGCTTGCACCACCATGCTTCACGGTCTTCACAGTGTACTGTGGCTTGAATTCAGTGTTTGGGGGTCGTCTGACAAACTGTCTCCGCCCACTAGACCCAAAAAGAACAATCTTACTTCCATCAGTCCACAAAATGTTGCGCCATTTCTCTTTAGGCCAGTCAATGTGCTCTTTGGCAGATTGTAACCTCTTCAGCACACGTCTTTTTCCCAACAGTGGGACTTTGCGGGGACTTCTTGCAGATAGCTTGGCTTCACATCGGCGTCTTCTAATTGTAACAGTCCTCACAGGGAACGTCACACCTTCTTTCATCTTCCTGGAGCTGATTGTTGGCTGAGTCCACGCCATTTTGGCTATTCTTCTATCCATTCCAATGGTAGTTTTTCGCTTTCTTCCACGTCTTTCAGGTTTTGGTTGCCATTTTAAAGCATTTGGCATCATTTTAGCTGAGCAGCCGATCATTTTCTGCACTTCTTTATATGTTTTCCCCTCTCCAATCAACTTTTTAATCAAGGTACGCAGTTCTTCTGAACAATGTCTGGAACAACCCATTTTCCTTAGAATTTCAGAGAGAAATGCACTGTAACCAGCATGTCCAACATTTGCTGCCTTCCTTCCTTAAATAAGGGCAATAATTGCCACCTGTTTATCAAAGAATGAATGACCTCACTAATAGAACTCCACACTGCTATTATTGTGAACACGCCCCTTTCAATGAGTGATTCAATGACACAGAATCAGCAGCATGCATGTCATGACTGTTGGGTCTGTTGGATTTCTATTACTCTACTACACCTGCTAGGAAATTATTTGCCATGTAGAAATCTCATATGATGTCCTCCCAGAATGCGCTCTCCTGCATGCCCCCGGGGGCATGAACCTGGTGATCTCCATGATCGCTGTGTCCTATGACACGCTGGTCATCGGAGTTGCAGTTTCCGGTTCTCGACTGCACTTTCCTCACACTGTCAGACCATGAGGAAGGTACTGCCAGCAGTTGTCAGAGGAGGGATCATCAGGGCACTTATGATCAGTGACCTGAGGATTGGTGCCCAGCAGCGCCACCCACCAGTTCTGCCCACAAGTGCCCAGCAGTGCCACCCACCTTTGCCCACCAGTGCCGCCCAGCAGTGCCGCCCGTCAGTGCCCAGCAGTGCTGCCAATCAGTGACAACTATCAGTACCCATCATCAGTGCCACCTATCAGTACCACCTCATTAGTGCTGCCTATCAGTGACCATCAGTGTTGCCTATCAGTGTTGCCTATCAGTGCCGCCTATCAGTGCACATCAGTGAAGGAGAAAAATTACCTGTTTGCAAAATGTTATAGAAACAAAGAAACTTTTTTTTTTACATTTTTGCTCTTTTTTTTTTTATAGCACATAAAATAAAACACCCAGCGGGGAGTAAAGACCACCAAAAGAAAGCTCTATTTGTGTCAAAAAAATGATAAAATGAGTACAATGTTGCATGACCGCGCAATTGTCATTTAAAGTGTGGCAAAGCTGAAAGTTGAAAATTTGGCCTGGTAAGGAAGGGGGTATAAGTGCCTGGTAGGCACGTGTTTAAGGACCCCACTGGCACCTTTTGGAGGGGGGTAACCGAAATTGACAGGTACCCGCTCCCACTTCTGCTGCAATCACCTAGGTTATCAGAAGTGGAAGTTGTCCTCCCCCCTCCCTCCCTGTAGTGTTCTGGGACACATGAAAGGTCCTAGAAGACTACAGGACCATTCACAAAGCACAGAGATACTCGCACATGCTCAGTGGGCACCCGGATGTGAAGCCGCAAGCTGTCACAGCTGGGTTCCCACACTGAAGATGCTGGCACTGGAAACACAGGGCGGCCGGTGAAACGGGCTGAGGGGAGGACACCACGAGATCGAGGGACAGGTAAGTGCCTGTCTTTTAAAAGTCAGCAGCTACAGTTTTTGTAGCTGCTGACTTTTATTTTTTTTATTTTCACTGGAACTCCACTTTAATGTATGCAGATATTATTTGTACTGTACAAATTACAACCTGTACGTTACCTCTAAGGGTTGTACCCCTTCTGACTTACTGTTGGTGAGTCCTGCAATCACATTGTTATCAGCTCCTTGTAAAACTATTATCTCTTTCCAATAAAATCTATGAACAAGAGAAGATATGGACCCCACAATTCCTCTATATACTCCACAATTCTCCCATGTGGACACCTCGTAAGTGGTTCTCCAGTATAGACTCCCAGTTTGGGGAACTCATTTAGAAGAAGCCATCAGCTAGAATCAAACTCACTACTCTACAGTATGGTGAAGACCAAGGAGGCCTAGCAATACCAAATGTTAGACTTTATATTATAGCTGCCCAACTTCAACATCTTACCAGGTGGGACTTAGTAGACGCATTAGATCCCATCCATCGGTTGCTACTTCCATCAGATACAGATTTCACATCACTCTCACACTTGTTAATGGGCTTCAGATGGCACAGTGGGAAAGGCATGATCTCTCATCTATTTATTCCAGTCTTTTGACTCTTACTGAAGACTTATAGAAATAAATGGGAAACAGAGAAAAAAAGAGAGAGTGGTGGGAGGTGATTGTGACCTCCATACCTCTCATCTCTCTGTCCTCTTCACAGAAACTCAGTCATTTCTTTTGCATAGAGCTTTCAGGACTCCAGCTTATTTGTTCAGCTAGGACAGGAGGGATTTCCCCTTATGACCCCAATTGTAGTGGTGATGTCGGGGATTTGATACACATGTTTTGGAGATGTCAAAAATTATTCAAAAAGTGGAACATTATGACCAGTATTATAACGTTGGTGTTCAATATTCCTCAGGTGTGCCTCTTGGTGTCAATAGAGGAGGAATTATTTACACCTCCTCCTATTACAAGTCATATAGCAATAGTGAGGCTGCTTGACCACAAAAAATATCACGATCTTGGCTATCATCTCAAACTCCCAGCAGACAACAGTGGATTGAGCAGGTGATTTCCACATTAACATCATAGGTTTTTAAAACTTTAGCTTTTTTAGCCCCATAGAAGGAGAACGAGCCAGTTGTATCCTACTGAATGGTGACTACATTGGAGACCCATACTTGGGGTATGATCCTGTAGACACGGGCCTCATTGATCGGTGTCAGCTATCTATGTATGTACTGGGGGGGTTACTTGCCGTGTACAGCTGAATTGTTCTAGGCTGTTTCTTCTTTTCTCTGTTCATTTGTTTATAAAAGGTAAAAGTGACACCATAGACAAAGCAAGTTATTGTTCTGTATGATCTGTAACAGTGCCACAACTGCCTATACGTGAGAATGTATGACTCCATTGTCTGGGCTGAATGTTGGGAATACTGTGCGCACTTATAAACTTTCTTAATAAAATCTATTTGATTAAAAAAAATACTGTAGATAATGCTGTACATATTCTTTCTATTCATAAGATATATTTAGTAATGAACATTAAAAATAGAAAGTAACTTTATGTAGCCCTTTATATAGAATTTTAAATTTAATTTTTTTTTTTTTTGTATAGGTGGATTGATGAATCTAGATTTCGGTCATGTTGGTCTTCATGAATACAGCTGAGTCACATAGAAAATAAAACACATGGGTGTCTTAATTGACTGAAAGTCTTTATTGCAGCTCACTGGAGGATTCACACGGGATACAAGTCATATCTGTGTTCTAAAAGTCATGGTTTGGATCCTCTTCCACATTGATCCAGCCTCAGAGGACAACAGGAGAAAAGGAATTTCTGTGTTCTGGAAGTTACAATTACTTTACACTAAAGTCCAACCCAAGTATACATAAGAGGAGTCATTTCAAACTACTTCTTGTTTGGAGATTTTACAATGGAGAGAAAATATTTCACACACCAGAAGGTTCCCAATGGAGGGAAGCCATATCATTGTTCTGAATGTGGCAAAACTTTTACAAGGGAGAATGACCTTATAGTACACCAAAGAGTTCACACTGGAGAGAAGCCATATCAGTGTTCTGAATGTGATAAAGCTTTTACAGTGAAGTCACATCTTATCACACACCAAAGAGTTCACACTGGAGAGAAGCCATATCATTGTTCTGAATGTGATAAAGCTTTTACACAGAAGTCAAGTCTTAACACACACCAGAGGATTCACACTGGAGAGAAGCCATATCAGTGTTCTGAATGTGTTAAAGCTTTTACTGAGAAGTCACATCTTATCAAACACCAGATTGTTCACACTGGAGTTAAGCCATATCAGTGTTCTGAATGTGATAAGGCTTTTACTCTGAAGTCACATCTTATCATACACCAGAGGAGTCACACTGGAGAGAAGTCATATCAGTGTTCTGAATGTGATAAAGCTTTTACAGTGAAGTTAAATCTTATCAGACACCAGAGGAGTCACACTGGAGAGAAGTCATATCAGTGTTCTGAATGTGATAAAGCTTTTACTCTGAAATCAAATCTTATCACACACCAGAGGAGTCACACTGGAGAGAAGCCATATCAGTGTTCTGAATGTGTTAAAGCTTTTACAGTGAAGTCAAATCTTATCACACACCAGAGGATTCACACTGGAGAGAAGTCATATCAGTGTTCTGAATGTGATAAAGCTTTTACAGAGAAGTCAGATCTTATCAAACACCAGAGGATTCACACTGGAGAGAAGCCATATCAGTGTTCTGAATGTGATAAAGCTTTTACTCAGAAGTCAAGTCTTATCATTCACCAGATTGTTCACACTGGAGAGAAGCCATATCAGTGTTCTGAATGTGATAAAGCTTTTACACAGAAGTCACATCTTATCACACACCAGAGGATTCACACTGGAGAGAAGCCATTTTAATGCTCTCAATGTGACAAAACTTTTACAGTTAATGCCGGTCTAATCTATCACCGGAGGATTCACAAATTTCTGCATTGATTAAATTCTGGAAGAAAAGAGATATTAAAGAAGTTTCAGGTGTCACAAGTTAGTTTCACATCTCCAATGTCATCCCACAAGCTAGAGAAGAAGGGAAAAGATAAAATGTTACTTTAAAAGAAACAAACTAAAATCTGAGCAAACTGGAATGTAATGATTGGATGAACTGAGTTTAGTGCTTATCTCCATCAATACACAACTAGAAGGGATTTCAATATTTTATCTTTTGACAATTTTTTAAGATAAGCATCAATAACTGAACAGCTTCCCTCATGATTCTCATCTTTATCTTTTTTTATGAAGCTTTGAATGAACATGCAATGCATTTTCATGATTCACCAACTGAGTTGTGTTTCCAAGCATTTTCTTCATTTCTGGATCCTGAGGTAATACATGACCAACACTGCCTCAGTACCAGAGACTAGGATGGGGTCTATTGTCATCTTACCAAGTCTCTGAAGCCTCAGTGGGAGAGTCCATTCCAGGTTCTTCTGACTATTGATACATGATCAGCCAGGCTTGAGGTCTCCAGCTAAGCCCACCTTGTCCACTCCTCCCATTACATTTTCCATCTCCTCTCCCATTATCAATGCCTTATTTCCACATTTCATCTCCTCTCATTATTATTATTATACAGGATTTATATAGCGCCAACAGTTTGCTCAGCGCTTTACAATATAATGGGAGACAATACAGCAACAATACAGTTAAATACAAGAGGGATAGGAGGGCCCTGCTCCTCAGAGCTTACAATCTAGGAGGGAGGGGCTAGTGGTACAAAAGGTACTAACTGTGGGGGATGGACTGGTTGGAAGAGTAGAAGATTCCATTATTAGCTGAGGGCAGGATAGGCTTCCCTGAAGAGAGAGGATTTCAGAGATCTCCTAAAAGTTAGCAGAGTAGGCGATAGTCTGATAAATTGGGGTAGAGCATTTCAGAGGATGGGGGAAGCTCTGGAGAAGTCCTGGAGATGAGCATGGGAGGAGGAGACAAGGGAGCTAGAGAGCAGGAGGTTGTGCGAGGAGCGGAGAGTACGGTTTGGGTGATATTTGGAGACAAGATCGGTGATGTAATTTGGGGCAGAGTTATAAATGACTTTATATGTTATTGTTAATGTTTTGAATTTTTTTTTTTTATTCCAAAAAAGTTTTATTGAAATATGAAAGGCTTAACAAATCATATACAGATACGGATCACAGTCCGCGAATGTACCTCTTACATGTTCTCCCGTAATGCAGACGGGACCAAGACATGGAATTAAATTGTAGATCATCCTGAAACAAAGTCCTACAATAAAGCAGATGCATAATATGTAACAGTAGAAATAATGATAACAGTATGTGATTTAGAGAAGTACGCTGCACACTAGTCCACTGTGTAGGGAGATCTCGGATAACAGGACTGTGAAGAGTTAGACAAAAGTGTCATTTCAAGGTATATACGTCCAATGTATCCGTATCCGAAAAATGTAGGTTAGTTTTGTAGATAACCGTCTCACCTGTACATGTATGAATACTCTGTTCCTTATGAAATATATGATTAAATAGAGTATGAAAAAGGTGTGAGAGAAAGAAAAGAAAAGAGCACGTAAATGGAAGAGGAATATGAAAAGTAATATCATAATGGGGTGAGGGGGGAGCACAAAAAACAAATATATAGGGAAGAGAGGAAGGAAGAGAGAAAAAAAAAGGGGTGGGGGTGGGGTTTATGATTAAGTAAGTGCAACCAAACCAGTCACATCAATAAGCAACGGCCAGACTGACACAGATTCTATCTTTAATTTAGGATACGGTTCGGTTAGACTCCATCTACGGAGTTATTCCTGAGGTGAAAGCTTTCAAGGTTTTCCGTATCTCCAAATCTCTTCTTGTTCATTCCTTCATTAAACCACGATAAGTATTAGTAGTTTGGAAGTGAGTCCAACAAGCCCAAGTCTTCCTGAATCTCTCGGGGTGTTCCTTTGCCACTGAGATCAGCTCCTCCATTTCCGCGATCCTGACGATCCTAAGAAGCCACTCTCGCACGGTGGGAACATGGTCTGATCGCCAATGAACAGGAATACACTGCTTTGCCGCGTTTATCATATGTAAGGCAAGCGTCTTACGATAAGTCCTTACAGGAAGTGAGGAGTGATGGAGTAAGAATTGTGCTGGGGTAAAGTCTAGGGTGTATGTAGTTACTTGTGCGATTATGTCCAGAACTTTTCTCCAGAAGGGCTGTAGCAGCGGACATTCCCACCATATATGTAGAAGTGTACCTGTTGCCTGGTAACATCTCCAGCATAAATCCAGAACGTTAGGATCAAATTTATGAAGCACAGACGGAACTCTGTACCATCTGGAAAATAATTTATAGTTGCTTTCTTGTGTAGAGACACATATGGAACCTTTATGCATGTGATCATAAATGTGGTCCCAGTCCTCTGGTGAGATTGGAAGTTGTAGATCACGCATCCAGACCTCACAGGTCTTCCGAGATTGAGATGTATTGGCACTTTTAAGATAGGAATAAAGCTTGGATATCACATAATTCTTGGGCGTTTATTATACCAAAGAAAGGAGGTACAGAGCGTTCTATATGATTTAAAGAAGAAGTTTGGTAATTGAATTGGTATAATCTGCAGTAGATATAGTATTCTAGTGAGCACATTCATCCTAAGTATAGCTGCTCTACCAAACCAGGAGAACCAAGGTTTATTCCATGTCTGAAGGTCTTTGGTGATGTCACGTAAGAGGGGCAAAAAATTTTTGGCATAGAGTTCCGTAAGGTGGGTTGGCAATTGGATTCCCAAATAAATGATAGCCTCAGACTGCCAGGTATAAGGAAAATTTGATTTTGCTTGTCTAATCATGTCTGGAGTTAATGAGACATTAAGAGCTTGGGATTTAGAAAAGTTGATTTTCAAGTTGGCCAAATACTGAAATAATTTGAAATCGTGTAGCAAATAAGGTAACGTGATATGTGGGTCTGTTAGAAAAAGTAGTATGTCGTCGGCAATGGTGTGTGCAGAGATATGTACAATGTGTAGTGTGATTGATGTTTTCCTACATAACCGCACCCAACCCTTGCAATTGCTCATGTATACGGGAACTGGGGGCTTTAAAATGTGTTTTGTGTTTTTTCATTTACAGTGTGTTACTTTACACTTTTCTTTCTCTGAACTTTATTATTGCCATATAGGGGGTTAATAGCCTCGCATGTGATAACATATTGCTGGTCACAGATCCTCTTTAAAGAAACACAAGAGGTCTATCAGACCCCTAATGTCACCTCTGGTCCCCAAAAAAGATAGTCAAGCACAGATCATGTTTGATCAGCTCCTTGAAGACACGAATGTACATCTGCCAAATCTGTATCTGAGTAGACCATAGAAGCAGCATTAGAAAGAAATGTGAGCATGGCTTCAGTCAGGCGATGGTCCTGGTGGTCATGGTCTTGTTCTCCTTCAGGTCCTCTCACCTTGTAGATGGTGACATGGACTTGTTGTGTGGGAATAAGCAGGAGGGGCTCGGGGTTTTCTTGTACCCAATCAGCTTGTTATGGATAAAAGATGAAAGTGTCTCATGGGAAGTTACAGGGATTTGGATGTTTAGAGGGTTACATAAGTGGGCGGGGTTCATATTAATGAGGGGCGTGGCATATGTTAATCAGTTTCTTAGCATAGATGATATAAACGGTATAAATAGATCCTTGAAATGTAAACAATCTATCTCTTTCCTTCTGTTGTTAAAGTGTCACATATATATGATGAATAAAGTTGGATGATATTTTCACCGCACAATACCGTGGTCTGGGTTCTTCTACAACACATCCCCCCAAAAAGGTCCTCTTCCAGTTCTAGGAGTCTGGTGGAATGGAACACAAGCTGATGGTATCTCTTAGGCCCCTTGTACATGGGGGGTCCGGCCCCTGTGGGTGCAATGCTGGCATTATAATACACCTGGTAGGCACAGGTACAGCGTCCAGCCCCACTGCCTGCAGCCTGTCAAAGTCTACACTACAGCTGGACGGGGCTCAATGCTGCACCACATTTACCTCGTGTTTAGGGCGCTC
The DNA here is from genome assembly GCF_062004578.1 of Staurois parvus. Taxonomy (NCBI): domain Eukaryota; kingdom Metazoa; phylum Chordata; class Amphibia; order Anura; family Ranidae; genus Staurois; species Staurois parvus. The sequence goes on along the minus strand of NW_028319894.1, from coordinate 141,105 downwards.
TGTGTTCAGGGAGAAATGGCCGCCATCCTGATCAGACAAAGCATAGAGCAGATGTAGGCCGGTGCAGTCTGCTTCTTCCCCTGTAGGTGGCACCTGACCAGAGTGACATCCCAGCCTGGAGAGGAAGTCGGGGGACACTTGGCTTCTCTGTGGTTTCCTGGTTCCTGAAGACTGCATGGAATGAAGGGGTGCATGGAGTCCTGGGGACATTTTTACATTTTTTTTAATTTCTTGTTTACACCTTTTAAAAATCATTTTATTCCTGAAGATCCCTAAACCCCAAATCTGATGTATTCTTTGATAGCAGACACCCTATATAATACAATGTTGGGAGTTGTCATTTTCTATGTTACATGATATTAGCACAACAGTTTATGAAAGGCAACATTTCAGGAACAATATAGTAACGTTTATTTCTGAGCACATAAATGCAATTCATGACCTATTTTCTGGTGAAATATAAAAGATGAGGTTGTGCCGAGGAAATGGGATTCCCAACATGTCAAGCCGTAACACTGTGTGCACTTGGAACGCTTTAATAGCCCCTCCAGGTCATCAGTATAGAGTTACACAGGAGCACTGGTGCTCCAATCATTGCTCTCCCTCCGGCGTGTGCGCTGATATGTAACGTGTGTGGGGATCACTGTGTTCCTATGTATACACCCCAATGTGCGTGTTTTTGTAGGTGTGTGTGGGGGGAGGGGGGCTCTAACATTTTTACATTATTAAAAAAAATGTGTCTCTTTCTATGCTTAAAATTTTATTTATTTTGTCCATAACTTGTATTGCTATCATGTAGGGGACCAATAGCCTCCTATGTGATGGCATATAGGTGAAAGGTTCTCTTTATGGAGACCCCCGGGGTATATTAGACTGTAGATGTCTCCTGTCTACTCCACTGCAGATGATGGAACACAGACCACCTTCCATCAGCTGCTTCCCCCGGCACTGATCCCGGAGAATGACAGCTCCAGTCCAGGAAGTGATGTCATCCACGTCATACATGTCACTTCCTGGTCTGTGTACAGGAGGTCCACTGAGCTCCCGCCACCCTTCCCAGTGACACCCACCATGACAGGACCATGCTCTGCTGTCCGGTGGTGGGGTCAGGGCACATTGCAGCAATGTTCATGGAAGTAACAGGCGGATTCACAGCCATTTGTATCACTTCCACATGAAATCAGACTTTACTAAAGTCCTCACACTCCCGGCTGTATAGTGGTGGGGAATGTGCAAAAAATAACAAATCTGTAGCATTGTTAAAAATCCAAATCCCCAGCAAGTGGCTGCAGGTTCATATTTTACCACCCCCTGTTGGATTTTAGACACATATAATACTTCTTTTAGTGTCTTGAGGCGATTATGAATGAAAGAGCCGTTGAAATAAAAATAAAGTGTGATTTTATTCTATCACACAATGGTGTAAAATAACAATGTAAAGCGTATCATGAACAGTTCCATGTAGATAAAACTACTGTAGAAATATCAAGCTGAAGTTTAAAGAAAAAGTCACCATTTTTAGTTATTGAAGTCCAGCCATGTGCCGTTCTGTCCTTCATGTTCTTGTCCTTCTCATGCTCTACTTGTCCTTCGAGACTTTGTGAAGAAGCCGGAAATAGATGGAAGTGATGATATTTGTCTTGCAGCACGCACCTGTTGTTTTCTCAGAACGTCCTAGACATGTATGTGTGTGTGCCAGAGTGTCGGTGTTAGCGTGTGTGTGAGATCCCGTCCTCTGTCCCTTATATGCAGAATGAGTGTGTCATAGCGAGAGATTCGTAATACCTTGTATGGCATAGAAGGGAGGGGACGACACTCACAGAATGGTTTTGATGGACAGGAACATATGGATGCCGATGTACATAATATTGTAAGCCAATGATGTAACCTCAGCTATTCATATTTAAATGGTAATATAACTTCAATGTATAATCACTAATCTATATATGTATCAATATTAGAAATGTATACTAAATACACACAGATACTATAAAAATACATAATGTAATAGTAAATCTATAATGAGTCCTCCTAATACCCTTGACATATACTAGAGACTTCTAACCAGCTATGCCTAAATATAGTCTTCAGCTGGTTTAGCTGGTCTAGCTAACTTACCCATATTTACTGTCTCAGCTAACTTACCCATATTTACTGTCTCAGCTAACTTACCCGTATTTACTGTCTCAGCTAACTTACCCATATTTACTGTCTCCGCTAACTTACCCATATTTACTGTCTCAGCTAACTTACCCATATTTACTGTCTCAGCTAACTTACCCATATTTACTGTCTCAGCTAACTTACCCATATTTACTATCTCAGCTTAACTTATTCCTATTTTTCAGTCTCAGTTATGTCTGAAGAATTGTAATACTACCATTTGTCAAAAGACCATTCACACATATTAATATTAATTATGATTAATCATAAAAAACAAATATTTTGCAAGCTTGCCATCAATATAAGTGCCGAATCATAATTTTGATTTCTAATAAATCCCCCTTATTATGATTAGTCCATCATTAATTTTTAACCAATGCACACTTCATTCATGGCCCATACACACTGCCTTATTCCAAATGATCGTACATATTCTTCATAACTGGACCAACCAAAAATAACTTTCCTTCAAAACTCTATACCTTATCTTCAGTTTTTCTTACTATAAAAATTCTTAATCATAATGTTAATTTTAAATGATATATGATAATAATATAATAATAATAATTAAATGATGTAATAATAATTAATGTTGTATATTTCCATATTTGAATAATATTTTAACTCTCCGGAAATATACTTTCCATTCTAAAATGTGTCATAAGTTTCTATTGCTCATACAAGAGTAATATGTTTCTTAACCTTTTAACAAAAGATATTCTATTAACTGGAATAAGTCTGTGAAGTATTAGCTAAAAAATATTCAGTATATGAATATGTAAAAAATAAAAAATATTAATAATATTATTATCCTAATATGGATGTATCAGAATAAGAGGATCATTAAAATGTATATGTGACCTATAACAATATTTTCAATAATAAATGATGTTATCACTAATAATAAATAGATTTCCTCTTGATGAATCTTTTCTTCATGCAATGTCTATAAAATATCTTCTTTAAGTTCTGTAAAGTAGGAACATTTTTGTTGAACGTGATAAATCAGTCACAAGTGTGAAGTATTAAGCTCCTGTTCAATCTTCTTCCCATATGAAGATCTCTTCTTTAACGTCCAAATTCCTTCACGTTGGCTTGTAGGAGATTGTTACGCTTTATGAGGTTGGAACACATATTGTGAAGTAACATTACTTCCTATTTCCTTTTACAGAAAACTTCTATATATCAATCAAAATACTGTCCTAATCCTGTGTAAAATTACCTAAACTAGAATACAAAAGTAGTGTGATATTTAGGTATGACAGGACGCAATATTTCATCATAGGTCATGACCGCAAAACCCTGTTTTACTAAACAAAGAAAGGTTTTGTATCACCCCAGAGATGACAAAGGATTATGTCTTTGTTCTCATCCCTATAATATTAGAAATATGCGTAGCTGTTTTCTGTGCTGATGTCATTATTCTGGTGTTAGAGTGTTCTTCAGTAATACATGTGTTGCTGTGAATGTGAGGTAGAGACTTGTCTGATACAGCTGTACCTATCACAATGTGTTTGGCTAACAGTGCTCTTATCCACTGAGGATACCTTTCACCACATTCTCTGAATGTATCTTCCTCAAGAATTCTTCTTAGTGAACTGTCAGGAGACTGTAATATGATACTATGTGACTTCACTGTGCTTTCTGAAGCTTTGATTGCATAAAAGACGCTTAGCCGTTGCAGTACCTCAGGTGTAAAAGTTTTTTCCAATGGTGATAAATCTCTGGAGAAGTAACTAATTAGTCTCTCATTACCTTCTTTTAATTGAGACAAAGTTACTGAAATTGCATTATCAGATACATGAGTTTTCACAACAAAAGGAGCATTGGAACAAACCTCAATTGTACCTAATGCTGGCGCATTCTGCAAATCCTTTTTCAACACTTTTAAAGCATTATTCTCATTTGGACCCCATTGGTCAACTAAGTTATTTTTACTCTTCAAAAGATGATATAATGGCTCAACTTTCTCTGCGAAACCATGTATAAACTCTTTGCAATGGTTTATGTTTTTCAAAAATTATTGCAATGCTTTATGAGTTGTAGGAACTGGAATGGCAGTGATTGCTCTGACTGTTTCCTGCAATAATTGTCTCTTTCCTTGACCAATCTGCATGTGAAAGCATTTCACCTGACTTTTCATCAGCTGAACTCTTTCCGGGTTTAATTTTAGGCCTGCATCCTGTAACAACATAAATAACTCAGCCAAAAGAGTAATATGTTCATTAACATTCTGCGTACTCAGCATAATTGTATTTACATGCTGAAAAATGCATTCTGGCCTTGAAAATGTTGATAGAATTTTTGCTATGGATTCATGGACTACACCATCACTGATGTCTAAACCAGCTACTAATCGAGTGAATGCATAGGTCTCTTTCTGAAACTTAAAAGCTAACTTGTATTGACAACTTTTAGCTAAGGGGATCGAAAAATGACTGTTATCGATTTCCAAAACAGAAAACACTTTGGATTCGGCCTTTAAATGTAACTTGATATTAGAATGATCCGGAACAACCGCTTTGTTATTTGTGATATGTTTATTCAGTGTCCTGAAGTCAACTGACAAAGATTATGAATTGTCAGCATTTTTGATAGGCCAAATAGTTATTTACCACTGATTGTGTTTTCTTTAAAATGCCAAGTTGTACAAACTCTTGAATAATGGCAGAAAGTGGTCCTATTGATTCTTGTGGTAACTCATACTGATTAAGGGGTATAGGATCTTTTCCCTCAATATTCAATTCTGTATCTTTCAATGTTCCTATGTCATTTTTAAATTCTGACCACAAACTTGGAAAACATTGTACCAATTCTTTTAAAGCACAATTACCATCAGTATCGGGCCATCTTTGTGCTGTAGACATTTTAGAGTTGAAACCAACATCACTGTATATAGAAGGATCCATTAACATTGATTTGGGCCTAGATGGATTCCTCCAAATAACTTTGGTCATAATATCAATAATCCACTTCTGCTTATTGATAAAATCAATGCCAAGAATATTCTCGGTGGCATTACTATACCAAATATCAATGTTAGTTTTCACTAGCCCAGGTACTTCAAATGTTACATTAGGCACCTGTCTAGCAGTGGAATGACCTGTATTATTAAAACCTTTTATATTACACATGGGTGAATTTGGTTTCACAGGTATGTTTTCTCTGGTAAGGCTAATCTCAGATCCGCTGTCAATCAGAAATGTAATCTTTTTACCATTTAGTAATCCTTGTACAAATGGTCTTCCATTGTCATCCAATACAATTGGAGCAACACATTCTAACGATATTGGGGATAAATGTGGACGTGATTCTATTTTTGGAACTGGTAATAAACCATTTGTGTCAGTGACAGCCCTTCTCACCATGTTGTCAGAACAGTTGTTTCTAGTCAAAGTATGAATCTGTGTAACTGTTGAGGCATAAGGCAATTCAGTTAAACTTTTATCATTACACAACACAGCAGGTTGTACAAAAGCTGCTTTTTCACTTTTTATTTCCATTTTCTTTATTTGTGAGTCAAGTTTAAACTTCCAACAATGCCGTCTGATATGACCTTGTTTATGACAGTGAAAGCATGTGGTATACTCTTTATGACTCACTTGCTTGCATCTGTCGTTGTCATTCTTACTGGGACTTGTGGTTCCTGGCATGGCTGCTGTCTGACTATTTTTGTCACTTTGAATCACAGCTACCTCGTAATTGAGATTGCTGTTTTTCAATTTTCTCCGGATTTTGTCAATGAAACTTACTATGTCATTCAGATTTTGTTTTTCCTCTGCTATGACAATGGTTACTGGATCAAGATACTTGAATTTCTTTACAAAAGCTTTGATCATAGCTGAGTCTTCCTCATTTTCTACTCCAAATATCATTTTATATGCTTTGGAAAACTTATTTTTAAACTCAAAAGGGTCTTCGTCAGCAGTAGTCTGAAGTAAGTCTAGCATTTCTACAGAAGGTACGTCTTCACCTGTTGAACATAACAGCAATTGTCGCAGTCTGTCTGTCGCGTCATTATGTTTTTTCTGATATTTATCGTTAATAACAATTTTTAATTCGAGACATAAATTTAATTGGTAGCCACATCGGAAATAAATAATTTATGTCATGATCTGAAATCTGATGGCATTTGACATGCATTTCATATATTTCCATGTTGCTGTAGATATCTTTATCTGGATCATAAGCAGGGATGTCTTTTAAAACTTTCATTCATTGATTATGTATTTGCAACTTAAGTTTTGCAGTTTTACATAACAATTCTTTATGTTTAATTTGTGTTTGGTCTTCAGAGTCAATATCCGAACTTTCAGAGATATCGGACAGCCGTGGCTCTGATCTTGAATCACTCTGTTTGTCATCTGTGTTTATCATGGCAACCTGTTTACTGTCATTCTGCAGTCTTAACAAAAGATTTGTCTTTAAGTCAATTTGTTCCTCAAGATTCTCTACGTAATTACAAAAAATGTCACAGTTTGGGCAACTAAGAGCATCTTGAGACAAATTTTCATGTATTTCTGTATTCTGTACAGTGCTACATTCTGTCTGTTTTAATGTACAAGCTTTTTTAACAGGTAAATCAACATTCAAAATCATTTTGTTGAATATTCTTACTAAATTTAAGATGTTAGATATCTTTTTACGCTGTCTGTGCACAGTAAATCTAGATTTATCTATCTGAATATTGGCCTGTAAACATTCGTTATACATATAGTGCCATAGCTGAACGTCTTCAGGATATAAAGAAACATCTTTAAATTCTAACTTGCTTTCATTAACTAAGTCATCAATAAATTCCATAATTGTTACTCACCGTAATCAGAAGATTTTCTCGTTTGACCCGGCTCAGTCACTGGACCTCTCGTTCACGTCTGTTTAATCGCCTGTTCTGCTATGTTCTTTTCACCGTGTTTTTCCCAAAACTTGACAATCACAGAATCGTGCGTTTTTCCCCCTAAACAAGGTATGGGAAAAACCGTAGAAAAAACGTTCGGCGGTGGCTGGCTCACCAAAATGTTGGATTTTTAGACACATATAATACTTCTTCTAGTGTCTTGAGGTGATTATGAATGAAAGAGCCATTGAAATAAAAAATGAAGTGTGATTTTATTCTATCACACAATGGTGTAAAATAACAATGTAAAGCGTATTATGAACAGTTCCATGTAGATAAAACTACTGTAAAAATGACAAGCAAACGTTTAAAACAAAGTCACCATTATCTGTCATGGCTGTCCTTGCCATGTGCGATTCTCATGTCCTTGTCCAACTCAAAGTCCGAGAGAGAAGACGGAAGTGACGTTAATGATGATCTCTTGTCTTGCAGCACCTGTTCCAGCATCTCAGACGTGTGTATGCAAGAGTTATGTAGCGTGCAAGTGTGTGAGCGTGAGTGTTTTCTTGTCCGTTATCTGATGGTCTTTTATGAGGCAAATGTACGTCATAGTTAGTGATCTTAATACCTTCTATGGAAATTATTACTGCTTAGCAAAGCCATTTCATATAAGAAAGGGATGCTATACATATGATGTTTGATGGACAGGAACATATGTATGCTGATGTAAATAATATTATAAGCTAATGACGTAACCCTCAGCTATATTTAAAGAATAGTATAGCTTAAGAACATATCAATGTATAATCACTAAACTATATATGTATCAATGTTAGAGACGTATACTAAATACACACAGATACTATTAAAATACAAAATGTAATAGTAAGTCACTTCTAATAACCTCGACATAACTACCAGATACTCCTATGCCTAAATATAGTATACTCAACCTTCAACTGGTATATCTTTTGGTCTCAGCTATAATTGAAGAATAGTAAATACTACCATTTGTCAAAGACCATTCACACATATTAATATTAATTATGACTAATCATAAAAACCAAATATTTTGCAAGCTTGCCATCAATATAAGTGCCGAATCATAAGTTAGATTTAACATATGGTCTACTCAGATACAGATTTGGCAGATGTACATTCGTGTCTTCAAGGAGTTGGTTAAATATGACCTGTGCTTGACCATCTATTTTGGGGTCCAGAGGTGACATTAGGGGTCTGATAGACCTCTTGTGTTTCTTTAAAGAGGACCTGTGACCAGCAATATGTTATCACATGCGAGGCTATTAACCCCCTATATGGCAATAATAAAGTTCAGAGACAGAAAAGTGTAAAGTAACACACTGTAAATGAAAAAACACACAAAACACATTTTAAAGCCCCCAGTTCCCGTATACATGAGCAATTGCAAGGGTTGGGTGCGGTTATGTAGGAAAACATCACTCACACTACACATTGTATATATCTCTGCACACACCAGAGGGAGAGGAATAACTCTAGGGCCATCATTCATGGTTCACTATATAAACTGATGACTGTAAAGGCTTTTAAAGCGTCACCTATGGACAATTTCTGGTACTGAAGTTTGTCACCTTTTCACAAATACGCACAATATTTAAAGTTTGACATGTTTGGTATCTATATACTTGATGCCAACCCAATATTGTATATTTCACTAAAGAAGTTGGGTCATATATTTGTTTTTTGCGCACTAAAATTATTTTTATTGTTTTTTACAGAAAATATGCATTTGACAAACAGCTGAGCTAATATCCTGTAACATAGCAAATTGCAACTACCACCATTATATTCTCCAGGGTCTCTGCTTCAGAAAACAAAACGTTTGTGGGTTTCAAGTAATCTTCTGTTCTAAAATGTGAATGTAATCATGTGCATAAAAAAAGCAAAATCAACTCAGCAAAAGATACAACAGCAACAATGTATAAAATTATCATCAAATCTATAGTAGCAACTAATGGCCTAAGAAGCAAAGCCACCATATTACTCAACCAAGTTCCAGCTAACCCCATCCAAGAAAATGGATCCCACTTCCCCCCACCCAGGTGACTGTTGGAACTGCTTTACCTTGTGTAGATATCCCCTTCTGAGATCCTCATGATCTAATATAAATGTACAACACTCTCTGACACCAGTTTGTAGACTCCACCTTGAGCTTCCGAGAGATAGTCAGCCGCCATGCAGTTCTGTGACACCACCTTAGGTGATGGAGCCACTTCTGCTGTCAGCTCTGCTATACCATCAATGGTGTCATTGGTTATCTGATCCATGACTCCAGTACACCGGTTCATCTTACTTATCTTAGATTACTTAGATTCCCCATCCCGTCTATGAAGGGCTCACTGCATAAAACATCTCCACGCCAGAGAAAATGTTTCTTCTCACTGGAAGGCCAGAGGAGTATTGGGAGAAATTGAGGCTTTCCCTTACAGATATGGGGGAGGGGCAACATCACCTAAAGTACAGCTATGGGTGGAATTGAAGGGAAGACATTTTAGGGTGCTCCTTCCACACAAGAAGCAATGTATATGGAAGGACTAGGAATCCATTGGACCAATGGGGATTAAACATTCTGCAATACATTGAGACACCATGAAATGTTACTGGCCTGTGATTGGCTCTCCTATTGTTAGTGAAGTGAGACTCCCCTTGTCGGTGTCATCAATGGAAGTTAAGAAACCATGTGAATTGTTTCTTCCAAATTCAAAAAGGTGACCCCCCTTAGGTAGGTAGCCATCCTACTATTCCTCATATGAGTTTGTAGTCCCTGCTACTACAGGAAACATGCGGGCGATCATTTACACCTTTTACAGCAGGACAGTAAATATCAGAACACAATTCAAACAGAAGACCAACAGCAGGAAGTCTGCTAACTGAATGTGTAATGCAATCTGTCATTAGCATTCCCAGAGTTCCCTCTGCAACATAGTTGTATCAGCTGTTGGTCCTGTCTGTGCATCTGTTATTTTCCCGCCTTCTGTAACAGGGTGACAACCCTGATCATTCTGCAGGAACATTACACAGCAGTGTTGTCACCCTGTACAGGGAAGTCTTAGATAGATTATAAGACACACAACAAGTAAAGCCCAACTTCAGCTAACGCTTCTACAGCAGTTACAGCAACAGGTTCTCTATAAGGTCCAACCCCCCATATGAGTGACAACTGACAGTTGTGAGCACCCCCAGCAGTGTTATAGGATTTGCCCCAACCCCTCCAACTGCCATTTTTCCCAAAGACTTGGCCTTCTACAGGAAGTAGTAAAAAAAAAACCAATCTACTGGGAGGGACAACAAAAAATAATACAATAGACTCGGAAAAGCAAAACCTGCTCTGCTAATGACAGATTTCATTATTAATGTCATTAGTGATTTTGCCCATAGTTACACTTTGGTGCCAACGTTGTAATATTTCCAGGGAGAAGAAGTTTTCTTTACAAACATTCCACCAAAAAGAGATGTGTGCACTCAGAGTGATTATTGTGAACCCCAATCAGAGGAATGTCAGTCCCCCGGAAGAAGTGGTAGGAATATGACCGCACACTCAGCACTTTGTAAGTTCAGATCTCTGGCAGTTGTATTGTGTGATTAGTCTATGGAGAGGAGTAATAGCTGGAAAGAGAAAACATGGAACAAGGATTTCTGATCTTCACCTGATGGAATCCCATTTGGCAGAACCACATGGAACACAAGTGGCCAGCTGGGCTTACGTTTTACTGCTGAATACATCCCCTAAATCAGCAGTAACTCAGTATTGGAAGGCCTGCATCAGCTTGGGATGTTGTTTTCTCACTGAACAGAGACTTATTTCTAGCTGGTGTCACAGCCGCAGACCTGCCTGAAAAGTTGTCGCCTATGAGAGGAGATGAAATGTGGAAAGAAGGCATTGATAATGGGAGAGGAGATGGAAGATGTATTGGGAGGAGTGGACAAGGTGGGCTTACGTGGAGACCTCAAGCCTGGCTGATCATGTATCAATAGTCAAAAGAACCTGGAATGGACTCTCCCACTGAGGCTTCAGAGACTTGGTAAGATACAATTGGACCCCATCCTAGTCTCTGGTACTGAGGCAGTGCTGGTCTTATATTACCTCAGGATACAGAAATGAAGAAAATGCTTGGAAACACAACTCAGTTGGTGAATCATGAAAATGCATTACATGTTCATTCAAAGCTCCATAAAACAGATAAAGATGAGAATCATGAGGGAAGCTGTTCAGTTATTGATGCTTATCTTAAAACAATTGTCAAAAGATAAAATATTCAAATCCCTTCTAGTTGTGTATTGATGGACATAAGCACTAAACTCAGTTCATCCAATCATTACATTCCAGTTTGCTCAGATTTTAGTTTGTTTCTTTTAAAGTAACATTTTATCTTCTCCCTTCTCTAGCTTGTGGGATGACATTGGGGATGTGAAACTAACTTGTGACACCTGAAACTTCTTTAATATCACTTTTCTTCCAGAATATAATCAATGCAGAAATTTGTGAATCCTCGAATGATAGATTAGACCGGCATTAACTGTAAAAGTTTTATCACATTGAGAGCATTAAAATGGCTTCTCTCCAGTGTGAATCCTCTGGTGTGCGATAAGATATGACTTCCGTGTAAAAGCTTTATCACATTCAGAACACTGATATGACTTCTCTCCAGTGTGAATCCTCTGGTGTCTGATAAGATGTGATTTCTGTATAAAAGCTTTATAACATTCAGAACACTGATATGACTTCTCTCCAGTGTGAATCCTCTGGTGTCTGATAAGATGTGACTTCTGAGTAAAAGCTTTATCACATTCAGAACACTGATATGACTTCTCTCCAGTGTGAATCCTCTGGTGTGTGATAAGATCTGACTTCTGTGTAAAAGATTTATCACATTCAGAACACTGATGTGGCTTCTCTCCAGTGTGAATCCTCTGGTGTGTGATAAGATGTGACTTCACTGTAAAAGCTTTATCATATTCAGAACACTGATATAGCTTCTCTCCAATGTGACTCCTCTGGTGTGTGAGAAGACATGACTTCTGTGTAAAAGCTTTATCACATTCAGAACACTGATATGGCTTCTGTCCAGTGTGACTCCTCTGGTGTCTATTAAGATATGACTTCACTGGAAAAGCTTTATCACATTCAGAACACTGATATGGCTTCTCTCCAGTGTGAATCCTCTTGTGTTTAATAAGATCTGACTTCCGTGTAAAAGCTTTATCACATTCATAACACTGATATGGCTTCTCTCCAGTGTGAACTCTTTGGTGTATTATAAGGTATGTCTTGCGTGTAAAAGTTTTGCCACATTCAGAACAATGATATCGCTTATCTCCCTTGCAAGCCTTCTGATGTGTGATATATTTTCTCTCCATAGTAAAATCTACAAACAAGTAGTATGAAATGACTCCTCTTATGTATACTGGGGTTGGACTTTATTGTAAAGCCATTGTCACTTCCAGAACACTGAAATTACTTTTCTCCTGCTGGATCAAAGTGGAAGAGGATCCAAACCATGACTTTTAGAACACAGATATGACTTGTATCCCGTGTGAATCCTCCAGTGAACTGCAGTAAAGATTTTCAGTCAATTAAGACATCCATGTGTTTTATTTTCCATGTGACTCAGCTGTATTCATGAAGACAAAAAAGTCCCAAAAACCTGGTTCATCAATCTACCTGTAGAGAAAGAAAAAAGATAGAATTCTATATAAAGGGCTACATAAAGTTGCTTTCTATTTTTAATGTTCATTACTAAATATATCTTATGAATAGAAAGAATATGTACAGCATTATCTACAGTATTTTTTAATCAAATAGATTTTATTAATAAAGTTTATAAGTGCGCACAGTATTCCCAACATTCAGCCCAGACAATGGAGTCATACATTCTCACGTATAGGCAGTTGTGGCACTGTTACAGATCATACAGAACAATAACTTGCTTTGTCTATGGTGTCACTTTTACCTTTTATAAACAAATGAACATAGAAAAGAAGAAACAACCTAGAACAATTCAGCTGTACACGGCAAGTAACTCCCCCCCCATACATAGATAGCTGACACCGATCAATGGGGCCCGTGTCTACAGGATCATACCCCAAGTATGGGCCCCCCATGTAGTCACCATTCAGTAGGATACAACTGGCCGTTCTCCTTCTATGGGGCTAAAAGAGATAAGATTTTAAAAGCCTATGAAGAACTAACCAGGAGAGAGCAAGGAGTATCCAGCCAGTTCTGCCAGACATACATCTCCTGGGGGAATTACAATGTTGGTAAGTTTGTTTTTCACATGTTAATGTGGAGTTCACCTGCTCAATTCACTGTTGTCTGCTGGGAGTTTGAGATGATAGCCAAGATCGTAATATTTTTTAAGGTCAATAAACAGCAGCCTCACTGTTGCTATATGACTTGTAATAGGAGGAGGTGTAAATAACTCCTCCTCTATTGACACCAAGAGGCACACCTGAGGAATATTGAATACCAACATTATAACACTGGTCATATCATTCCACTTTTTGAATATCTCCAAAACACATATCAAATCCCCGACATCACCGCTACAAGTGGGGTCAAAGGGGAAATCCCTCCTGTCCTAGCTGAACAATTGAGCTGGAGTCCTGAATGATCTATGCAAAAGAAATGACTGAGTTTCTGTGAAGAGGACAGAGAGATGAGAGGTATGGAGGTCACAATCATCTCCCACCACTTTCTCTTATTTTCTCTGTTTCCCATTTCTTTCTATAAGTCTTCGGTAAGAGTCAAAAGACTGGAATAAATAGATGAGAGATCATGCCTTTCCCACTGGTGCCTTCTGAAGCCCATTAACAAGTGTGAGAGTGATGTGAAATCTGTATCTGATGGAAGTAGCAATCGATGGATGGGATCTAATGTGTCTACTAAGTCCCACCTGGTAAGATGTTGAAGTTGGGCAGCTATAATATAAAGTCTAACATTTGGTATTGCTAGGCCTCCTTGGTCTTCACCATACTGTAGAGTAGTGAGTTTGATTCTAGCTGACGGCTTCTTCTAAATGAGTTCCCCAAACTGGGAGTCTATACTGGAGAACCACTTACGAGGTGTCCACATGGGAGAATTGTGGAGTATATAGAGGAATTGTGGGGTCCATATCTTCTCTTGTTCATAGATGTTATTGGAAAGAGATAATAGTTTTACAAGGAGCTCATAACAATGTGATTGCAGGACTCAACAACAGTGTCAGGGAAGATCGCTGTGGCGCACGAATCTGCGCATGCGCAGGATCTTGAAAAGGCATACAGGAAGGCGGGCACTAGGACCCAGGCGTACCTGTCACCAATGACGGCGCTGGGCAGGAACTAGGACCCAGGCGTGCCTATCGGTGCCGGGCGGGCTATTTAAACGGGCCACTGCAGGATCCAAATTGCCGTATGGTCTTATTCCTTTGCCTGTGATTCCTGACTCTGAGTTGTTTCCTGTTGCCGAACCTAGCCTGCTCCTGACTACCATTGACCTTCTCCTGCCCTGACCCCTGGCTTGTCTCTGGATATTCTTCTGCCTGCTCCTGGTCATTCTGACCTCCTGTTGCTGAACCTGGCCTGTGACCCGACTATGCTTCTGCCTGCTGCTCTGGTCTGCTCTGCCTTTTCGGACACAAAACCCGGCCCGCCTGACTCCGCTACCTGCCACATGGATCCATCTGCATCCTGCTCTGATCTGCTCTGCCTTTTCACATCAGGCTCTCTACTAAATTACGTGACACTAGAAGTCTCCTCTACCGCAGCTGGGCATACCTTGGGGCCACAACCTGGTCTCAGCCTGCTCCAAGTCCATCCCCACCATCAGGGGATCTGGTGAACAAGCAGACTGGGGCTTAGACCCTGCGCCCTAGGGAACCCCAAACTGTGGACCTATAGCGCTACCGCTAGAGTCGTGACAGTACCATACGGCCATGTCTGAGCCTGGAAGAGGACCTTCTCCCCTGGATGAGATATGTCATCATTTGACCGCACTTACCCAGGCTGTTAAGATCTTACAGGATGGATATGCACATTTGGAAGAACGTATCCAAACCTTGGCTACACCCGCTTCTGTACCAACAGATCCGGCTACTTCTCCCTCGGCCAGTGATTCCTCAGAAACCCGTACTAGTACGGTGGTCCAGTTACCTTCACCTTAACCTTGTGTGCCTACTCCAGAATGATTTAATGGGGATCAAAGTAAATTCAGGGCATTCAGAAACGCATGTCAGCTGTATTTTTACCTGCAAGCACAAACTTTCTCCACAGAGGCTTTTAAGGTGGGGTTCATCATCTCCTTGCTGCAGGGAGAACCTCAGGGTTGGGCCCACAGCCTGCTCAAGAGTCACCATCCACACCTAAACACCATGACTACATTCTTCAATGCCATGGCCCAGCTATACGATGATCCACAGCGGACAACTACAGCTGAAGCAGCATTACATGCGCTTCAACAGGGTCGCCAAGCAGCAGAGGACTATATCTCAGACTTTAGATGATGGAGTGGTGACACAAACTGGAACGATGCAGCCCTACGACATCAGTTCCACCTGGGCCTGGCCGAGCCCCTCAAGGACGAGCTAGCTCAGGTAGGCATACCTGGTTCCTTGGAAGATCTGATTGCGTTAGCCATCCAGATTGACCGTCGGCTACGTGAACGCAGGTTGGAAAGATCCAAGCAAGCTCTGAGGCCTACCTGGGTGCTACCCAAGTTTCCAGCCCAGCACAATCCCCCTGCTAGAACCCGGGATTCTGAGGATACGGATGCCCCGGAACCTATGCAACTCGGGCTAATACATCCTTCACTAACTACCGAGGAATGCCAAAGATGTTGGGTCCACAACCTCTGTTTATACTGTGGAGAACCAGGCCATTATGTGCATTCCTGCTCAGCTAAATTGCGTAAGTGCATCTTTGTTTCTTCAGCTGCTCCTCCATCATGTTCA
Organism: Staurois parvus; assembly: GCF_062004578.1. Taxonomy (NCBI): domain Eukaryota; kingdom Metazoa; phylum Chordata; class Amphibia; order Anura; family Ranidae; genus Staurois; species Staurois parvus. Next base: position 125,139 of record NW_028319894.1, on the reverse strand, counting down.
AATAGTTCAACTCACCTGGCTGTTCCCATTTCCTTCCAGCATCCTGGAAGAACTGTGTAGGTGATGGCAATTATTGACTCGGGGGCCTGCAGCTGCTTCATAGATTTAAACTTTGCCGCCCAACAACATATCCCATTACTGCCAAAAGAACACGGGTTAAACATTTTTATTGCTGATGGAAGCCGTATTAAATCCGGACTGGCAGACAAAGAGACCCCACCAATCCATACTACAGTAACCAACCATCATCAGGAATTTTTACTTCTAGATGCTATCACCGCCCCACTGTTTCCTCTCATACTGGGCCTTCCTTGGCTACGGGGCACACGAACCTCAAATTAACTGGAAGTCGGGCTCGATCCAATTTCCCTCTTCTTACTGCCAGGAACATTGTTTGCCCAAGGTATCCTCAGGTCCACCTACCCTACTGTGCATGGACTCTGATACGGAACTCTCTCAAACAATTCCTCCAGCTTACCATGACTATCTTGACGTATGCAGTAAACGGGGAGCAGATACACTTCCTCCTTATTGATCCTATGACTGTCCGATCGATTTGCTTCCCGGGTCTGAAATCTCCATTGGGCAGATCTTCCCCTTATCTGAATGGGAACTAGGAGTTATAAAGGAATATATCGAGGAGAATCTTCAGAAAGGGTTCATTTGGCCCTCCACTTCACCAGCTGGAGCTGGAATATTCTTCGTAGAAAAAAAGGACAAGTCCTTGCTGCCCTGCGTGGATTATCAGAAACTAAATAAGATTACCGTTAAGAACCGGTATCCCCTTCCCTTGGTTCCTGAACTATTCCAGAGACTCAAGACTGCCACTATCTTCACCAAGTTGGATTTGAGAGGGACATAAAACCTGGTCCGCAAACAGGAAGGGGACGAATGGAAAACGGCCTTCCGCACCCGTTTCGGCCACTTTGAATACCTGGTCATGCCATTTGGGTTATGCAACGCGCCTGCTACTTTCCAACATTTCATTAATGACATTTTCAGAGATTACCTGGATGTTTTTGTTGTCATCTACCTGGATGATATATGTAAATCCTCCTGCGCTTCTATGTCTCCTAGGATGAGTAAAAGGAACAGCCGCTCACATCCAAATCTCACCTTAAGATAGAACTAATAAATCTAATATATAAATGATGTAGCGCTGTAATAACTCATGAGTATGGTTATAAACATATCACTCTACTGACATCCAAAAGATAGCAATTGTGACATATATAAGTGATGCGTGCAATATAGAATACACTTATATATGGTTGCACTTCTCTACGGTTGGTGAATCACAGGATTCCCAAACATCATACTTATGAGCATCCTACCATTGCCTGACTAAAGAGGAATAGAGGAAGGAGGAGGAGAGAGAGTATAGAAGGTGGTGGAGTCATTTCTGGCCTGGAGAAATCGTGTAGGATCCAGGGTGATCCAAGAGGCTTATTTGGCCCCTGTGGGTCGCAGGGGGAAAGTGAGCGGGCACGCCTGCCATATAGGAGTACTTCTCACTACCTGCACTGGCACAGCAGCACATGGTGTGATCATTGCATTGTGTGGATTTGTGAGACACAACTTGACACCGAATATAGTGGACTTTTTATCACCATTGTTTATGTAAGTCACTTATCTGATGATGCATAACCCTGTATAGGGAAGCACTGTGTGACAATGATGATATGATCACTTGTTTATGATCACTTGGATATTTATAAGTGTATTCTATATTGCACACATCACTTATATACAGTCAGGTCCATAAATATTGGGACATGGACACAATTCTAACATTTTTGGCTCTATACACCACCACAATGGATTTGAAATGAAACGAACAAGATGTGCTTTAACTGCAGACTGTCAGCTTTCATTTGAGGCTATTTACATCCAAATCAGGTGAACGGCGTAGGAATGACAACAGTTTGCATATGTGCCTCCCACTTCTTAAGGGACCAAAAGTAATGGGACAATTGGCTTCTCAACTGTTCCATGGCCAGGTGTGTGTTATTCCCTCATTATCCCAATTACAATGAGCAGATAAAAGGTCCAGAGTTCACCTCAAGTGTGCTATTTGCATTTGGAATCTGTTGCTGTCAACTCTCAAGATGAGATCCAAAGAGCTGTCACTATCAGTGAAGCCATCATTAGGCTGAAAAAACAAAACAAACCCATCAGAGAGACAGCAAAAACATTAGGCGTGGCCAAAACAACTGTTTGGAACATTCTTAAAAAGAAGGAACGCACTGGTGAGCTCAGCAACACCAAAAGACCCGGAAGACCACGGAAAACAACCGTGGTGGATGAACGAAGAATTCTTTCCCTGGTGAAGAAAACACCCTTCACAACAGTTGGCCAGATCAAGAACACTCTCCAGGAGGTAGGTGTATGTGTGTCAAAGTCACCAATCAAGAGAAGACTTCACCAGAGTGAATACAGAGGGTTCACCACAAGATGGAAACCATTGGTGAGCCTCAAAAACAGGAAGGCCAGATTAGAGTTTGCCAAACGACATCTAAAAAAGCCTTCACAGTTCTGGAACAACATCCTATGGACAGATGAAACCAATAACAACTTGTACCCGAGTGATGGGAAGAGAAGAGTATGGAGAAGGAAAGGAACTGCTCATGATCCTAAGCATACCACCTCATTAGTGAAGCATGGTGGTGGTAGTGTCATGGCGTGGGCATGTATGGCTGCCAATGGAACTGCTTCTCCTGTATTTATTGATGATGTGACTGCTGACAAAAGCAGCAGGATGAATTCTGAAGTGTTTCGGGAATATTATCGGCTCATATTCAGCCAAATGCTTCACAACTCATTGGACGCTTCACAGTGCAGATGGACAATGACCCAAAGCATACTGCAAAAGCAACCAAAGAAGTGGAATGTTCTGCAATGGCCAAGTCAATCACCTGACCTGAATCCGATTGAGCATGCATTTCACTTGCTGAAGACAAAACTGAAGGGAAAATGCCCCAAGAACAAGCAGGAACTGAAGACAGTTGCAGTAGAGGCCTGGCAGAGCATCACCAGGGACGAAACCCAACGTCTGGTGATGTCTATGCGTTCCAGACTTCAGGCTGTAATTGACTGCAAAGGATTTGCAACCAAGTATTAAAAAGTGAAAGTTTGATTTATGATTATTATTCTGTCCCATTACTTTTGGTCCCTTTACAAGTGGGAGGCACATATGCAAACTGTTGTCATTCCTACACCGTTCACCTGATTTGGATGTAAATACCCTCAAATTAAAGCTGACAGTCTGCAGTTAAAGCACATCTTGTTCATTTCATTTCAAATCCATTGTGGTGGTGTATAGAGCCAAAAATGTTAGAATTGTGTCGATTGTCCCAATATTTATGGACCTGACTGTATGTCACAATCGCTATCTTTTGGATGTCAGTAGAGTGATATGTTTATAACCATACTCATGAGTTATTACAGCGCTACATCATTTATATATTACATCTACCTGGATGACATTCTGATTTTCTCCGCATCTCTGGAGGTACACCGAGACCATGTGAGATGTGTTCTGGGACGGCTTCCCCAGCATGGACTATATGCTAAGGCAGAGAAATGCAACTTTGAGCAACAGAGCATTCCATTCCTGGGCCTGATCATCTCTACTGCCGGAATTGCAATGGATCCCCAAAAGATCACAGCAATTTTGGAATGGCCGGTACCCTCAGACAAAAAAGGAGTTCAGGGGTTCATCGGATTTGCAAATTTCTACTGGAAATTCATTAAGAACTTTTCGGGCCTCATTTCACCTATCACTCACCTCACCAAGTTAGGAGTCCACTTCCATTGGACCCCAGAGGCGCAAGCGGCTTTTGAGACAGTGAAGAAATTATTCACAGCAGCCCCCATCTTAAGCCATGCAGACTCCTCTCTTCCTTACACCTAGGAAGTAGATGCGTCCTAAAATGCAGTAGAGGCAGTTCTTTCACGAAGGAAAGGCCTGAAGGAACTAATGCATCCAGTAGCCTTCTTCTCTAGGAAACTTACCTCAGCTGAAAGGAACTACAACATTGGGGACCGAGAACTCTTGGCAATAAAGACAGCACTGGAGGAATGGAGATACCTGCTGGAAGGGGCCATACATCCAATTCTGATATATAGCGATCACAAGAATTTAGAATATTTAAGGACTGCTAAACGTCACAAACCACGCCAGGCTAGATGAGAACTGTTTTTCTCCAGATTCATTATTCACATCACCTACAGGCCAGGATCCAAAAACACTAAACCAGATGCGCTTTCACGTATGTTCAAGGATCCAAAAGAATCTCCAAAACTGGGCACCATTCTACCAGCAGGGAATTTCTTGCTATTAAAGTCTGAACTTCTGTCTCAATTGCAGCAGGCCTCAGTAGGAGCCTCTAGTCCACCTGGAATCACTGTACAAAACAGGGAAGGGCTTTTATGGAAAGGGGAGCAAATTTTGGTACCCGAAGAGGCACAAATTCTTGTTCTGGGTTACTGCCATGATCACCCGTTAAGCAGGTCACTTCGGGGTTTCCAAGACATTGGAATTGGCCCAACGCTCGTTCTGGTGGCCGAATATGGCTAAGGATTGCAAAACATGTGTAAGGACTTGTGCCATCTGCAATCGGAACAAGACCACTCGAAACAAGGCCTGGGGTTTACTTAAACCTCTACCAGTGCCTGATAGGCCTTGGGAAATGATATCCATGGACTTTATAGTGGAACTTCCGCCTTCCCAAGGACATACTGCTATTTTTGTGGTTGTGGCCGGTTATCAAAAATGGCCCAATTTTTGCCACTAAGGAATACACCCTCTGCTTCTGAGACTGCTCGGATTTTCATTAAAGAAATCGTAAGACTCCATGGAGTTCCTGTGAACATTGTCTCGGTCCGAAGGGTACAATTTACTTCGAGATTTTGGAAAGCGCTATGCGAAACCCTGGAAATCAAGTTATCCTTTTCCTCTGCCTACCACCCACAAACAAACAAACGGGCAAACCGAACGAACCAATCAGACCCTGGAACAATACATCAGATGTTACACATCCTTCCTCCAAGACTACTGGGTGGCAATCTTACCTCTGGCAGAGTTCGCATATAACAATGTTAGCCATTCTGCCACTAAACAATCACCATTTTTTGCTAACTATGGGTTCCACCCTAACTTTTTACCTGACCTGGTCCCAGAAACTTCCGTTCCTGCTGCTCAGAATATACTAAATGTCTTTGTCTCTAACAATAAATTGTTACAAGAGGCGGTCACAAAAGCCCAGGAAGACAACAAGAGGGTCTTCGACAGAAAGAGAAGGGAAGAACTGATTCTGCATCTGGGAGACCAGGTCTGGCTGGCTACAACTAATCTGAAGATGGCGTGCCCTTCGAGGAAGTTGGCACCAAGGTTTGTGGGCCCATTCTTGATAAGACACAGAATTAAAGTCACATATGAATTGGCACTTCCGGAGTCCATTAGAGTACACCCAGTTTTCCACGTGTCACTGTTGAAACCTGCCGTACCCGATCCATTTCCTAGTCATAGGTCAAGGCGCGCCGAGTCCATAGACGTGGACAGGGAAGAGGAATTTGAGGTCAAGGCTGTTGTGGACTGTAGGAAAAGGAGGGGTCAGACACAGTACCTTATTAAGTGGAAGGGGTATGGTCCGGAGGAAAACTCATGGGAACCAGCTCAGAATGTTCATGCCACAGACCTAGTTCAGGAATTTTTTCGCAGTCACCCGCAAAAGAGGAGCCAATAGGGCATCCAGAGGCTGCCCATAAGGGGGGGGCAATGTCAGGGAAGATCGCACAAATATGTGCATGCGCAGCATCCCGGTAAGACATACAGGCAGGCGGGCACTAAGACCCAGGCGCACCTGTCACCAATGACGTCGCTGGGCAGGCACTAGGACCCAGGCACGCCTTTCGGCGCTGGGCAGGCTATTTAAACTGGCCACTGCAGGATCCAAATTGCCGTATGGTCTTATTCCTTTGCCTGTGATTCCTGACTCGGAGTTGTTTCCTGTTGCCGAACCTAGCCTGCTCCTGACTACCATTGACCTTCTCCTGCCCTGACCCCTGGCTTGTCTCTGGATATTCTTCTGGCTGCTCCTGATCATTCTGACCTCCTGTTGCTGAACCTGGCCTGTGACCCGACTATCCTTCTGCCTACTTCTCTGGTCTTCTCTGCCTTCTTGGATACAAAACCCGGCCCGCCTGACTCCGCTACCTGCCGCACGGATCCATCCGCATCCTGCTCTGGTCTGCTCTGCCTCTTCACGTCAGGCTCACTACTAAAGTATGTGACACTAGCGGTCTCCTGAACATACCTGGGGGCCACGACCTGGTCTCAGCCTGCTCCAAGTCCATCCCCACCATCAGGGGCTCTGGTGAACAAGCAGACTGGAGCTTAGATCCCGCGCCCTAGGGAACCCCAAACTGTGGACCTATAGAGCTACTTCTAGAGTCTTGACAAACAGTAAGTCAGAAGGGGTACAACCCTTAGAGGTAACATACAGGTTGTAATTTGTACACTACAAATAATATCTTCATACATTAAGATTCATTAATACATTTTTCAAAAAATTTGAAAAACAAAGTTTGTTTCTATTATAAAATTTAGCAAACAGGTAATTGTTCTACTTCACTGATGTGCGTTGATGAGGCGGCACTGATAGGCGGCACTGATAGGTGACACTGATGAGCTGGCACTGATAGGCTGCACTGATAGGCGGCACTGATAGTAGGCACTCATAGGCAGCACTGCTGGGCACTGACTGGCGGCACTGCTGGGCAAAGGTGGGTGACACTGCTGGGCACTTGTGGGCGGCACTGGTAGGTGGCTCTGCTGGGCACCGATCCTCAAGGCACTGATCATCAATGATCGATGCCGATCCCTCCTCTGACAACTGCCAGCAGTACTTTCCTCATGCTCTGACAGGGTGAGGAAAGTGCAGTCAAGACCCGGCAATTGCATTTCCTGATGACCAGCGTGTCATAGGACACGGCAATCACGGAGATCACGGGGGGCACGCAGGAGAGCGCGTTCTGGGAGGACATCATAGGACGGCCTACCAGGACTGGCCAGCCACAGTGCAGACGTCATTTGGCTACCTGCGGTCATCAACTAGTTAAAGCAGCACTTCCCCTTTTGGGTGGAGCTCTACTTTAACTTCAGCAAGAGATAACAGTGCTATAGTATCAAGGGGGGAGTGAATGTAGGGACTGAAACATGTTATATACTCTATAGTATCATTTCTGGTACTCTCACAGTGGGAGTATAGATACCATACACATCCCTCCTCAGCTTCTCACCCCTCCCCCATACACATCCCCCCTCAGCTTCTCACCCCTCCCCCATACACATCCCTCCTCAGCTTCTCACCCCTCCCCCATACACATCCCTCCTCAGCTTCTCACCCCTCCCCCATACACATCCCTCCCCAGCTTCTAACCCCTCCCCCATACACATCCCTCCCCAGCATCTCACCCCTCCCCCATACACATCCCTCCCCAGCTTCTCGCCCCTCCCCCATACACATCCCTCCTCAGCTTCTCACCCCTCCCCCATACACATCCCTCCCCAGCTTCTCACCCCTCCCCCATACACATCCCTCCCCAGCTTCTCACCCCTCCCCCATACACATCCCTCCTCAGCTTCTCACCCCTCCCCCATACACATCCCTCCTCAGCTTCTCACCCCTCCCCCATACACATCCCTCCTCAGCTTCTCGCCCCTCCCCCACACACATCCCTCCCCAGCTTCTCGCCCCTCCCCCACACACATCCCTCCCCAGCTTCTCGCCCCTCCCCCACACACATCCCTCCTCAGCTTCTCGCCCCTCCCCCACACACATCCCTCCCCAGCTTCTCACCCCTCCCCCACACACATTCCTCCCCAGCTTCTCGCCCCTCCCCCACACACATTCCTCCCCAGCTTCTCACCCCTCCCCCATACACATTCCTCCCCAGCTTCTCACCCCTCCCCCATACACATCCCTCCCCAGCTTCTCACCCCTCCCCCATACACATCCCTCCCCAGCTTCTCACCCCTCCCCCATACACATCCCTCCCCAGCTTCTCACCCCTCCCCCATACACATCCCTCCTCAGCTTCTCACCCCTCCTCCATACACATCCCTCCCCAGCTTCTCGCCCCTCCCCCATACACAACCCTCCCCAGCTTTTCGCCCCTCCCCCATACACATCCCTCCCCAGCTTCTCACCCCTCCCCCATACACATCCCTCCCCAGCTTCTCACCCCTCCCCCATACACATCCCTCCCCAGCTTCTCACCCCTCCCCCATACACATCCCTCCTCAGCTTCTCACCCCTCCCCCATACACATCCCTCCTCAGCTTCTCACCCCTCCCCCATACACATCCCCTCCTCAGCTTCTCGCCCCTCCCCCCATACACATCCCTCCTCAGCTTCTCGCCCCTCCCCACATACACATCCCTCCTCAGCTTCTCGCCCCTCCCCCATACACATCCCTCCTCAGCTTCTCGCCCCTCCCCCATACACACCCCTCCTCAGCTACTCGCCCCTCCCCCATACACACCCCTCCTCAGCTTCTCACCCCCTCCCCATACACACCCCTCCTCAGCTACTCGCCCCTCCCCCATACACATCCCTCCCCAGCTTCTCGCCCCTCCCCATACACATCCCTCCTCAGCTTGTCGCCCCTCCCCCATACACATCCCTCCTCAGCTTGTCGCCCCTCCCCCATACACATCCCTCCTCAGCTTGTCGCCCCTCCCCCATACACATCCCTCCTCAGCTTGTCGCCCCTCCCCCATACACATCCCTCCTCAGCTTCTCGCCCCTCCCCCATACACATCCCTCCTCAGCTTCTCGCCCCTCCCCCATACACATCCCTCCTCAGCTTCTCGCCCCTCCCCCATACACATCCCTCCTCAGCTTCTCGCCCCTCCCCCATACACATCCCTCCTCAGCTTCTCGCCCCTCCCCCATACACATCCCTCCTCAGCTTCTCACCCCTCCCCCATACACATCCCTCCCCAGATTATTATTATTATTATTATACAGTATTTGTAAAGCGCCAATAGTTCGCTCAGCGCTGTACATTACAAAGTGGGACAGAACATGTGACAGAACAATACCAATACAATGCAAAACATGAGGGGATTGAGGGCCCTGATCCTTGGAGCTTACAATCTAGGAGGGGGGGATGGTGGCACAGGAGGAGATAGCTGTGGGGGATGGAGTGGTAGGAAGAGTGGAGGAGGTCGGCAGGTTAGCAGGGGGTGGGGTAGGCTTCCCTGAAGAGGTGGGTTTTCAGGGTGCGCCTAAAGGAGAGGAGAGTAGGTGATAATCTGATGGGTTGCAGCAGGGAGTTCCAGAGGATGGGAGACACCCTGGAGAAGTCCTGGAGGCGGGCATGGGAGGAGACCAGGGAAGTAGAGAGAAGGAGGAGACCAGGGAACTAGAGAGAAGGAGGTCTTGTGAGGAGCGGAGTGTGCGTGTTGGGCGGTACTTGGATATTAGGTCAGTAATGTAGTACGGGGCAGTATGGTGGACGGCTTTGTACGTCAGTGTTAGGATTTTGAATTTGATCCGTTGTGCAATCGGAAGCCAGTGGAGGGATTGGCAGAGGGGGGTGGCGGACACTAAGTGGAGGTCAGTGGAGGGATTGGAAGAGGGGGGTGGAGGCCAGTGGAGGGATTGGCAGAGGGGGGTGGCGGAAATGGAGCGGTTGGAAAGGTGAATGAGTCTGGCAGCCGTGTTCAGGATCGACTGAATCGGGGATAGCCAGCGGCAAGGCAGGCCAGTGAGGAGGGAGTTGCAGTAGTCAAGTCGTGATATGATGAGGGAGTGGATGAGCTGTTTAGTGGTTTCTGGGGTTAGGAACGTGCGTATTTTGGCGATGTTGTGGAGGCGGAGTCAGCACGAGTTTGTTAAAGATTGGACTTGGGGCTAGAAGGATAGGTTGGAGTCCAGAATGACACCAAGTACTCTGCCCTGCGGGGCAGGTTTGATGGTGGCGTTGTTGGATGTGACGGAGAAGTCAATGGGGGGTGGTGTCTGGGCTGGGGGGAAGACAAGAAACTCGGTTTTAGAGAGGTTCAGTTTAAGGAAGTGGAGTGACATCCAATCTGATATGTCGCTCAGTAGGTGTGTGATTCGGGCGGAGACCGAGGAGGTGAGGTGGGGGGTTGAGAGATAGATTTGTGTGTCGTCGGCATAGAGGTGGTAGTTGAAGCCATGCGAGTGTATGAGTTGGCCAAGGGAGGAGGTGTAGATGGAGAAGAGAAGGGGCCCGAGGACAGAGCCTTGAGGGACCCCAACAGAGAGGGGGAGTGAGGGGGAGGTGGTAGCATTATAGGTAACGCTGAAAGAGCGTTGTGACAGGTAGGATGAGAGCCAGGAGAGAGCAGAATCTCTGAGGCCGAGGGAGTGTAGTTTTTTGAGGAGGAGGGGGTGATGGACTGTGTCGAAGGCCGCAGAGAGGTCAAGGAGTAGGAGGACTGAATAATGGCCATTAGCTTTGGCGGTTAGCAGGTCGTTGGAGAGTTTGAGTAAGGCAGGTTCGGTGGAGTGTAGGGGACAGAAGCCGGACTGTAGGGGATCGAGGAGGTTGTTGTAGTTGAGGTGAGAGCATAGGCGGGTGTAGACTAGGCGCTCGAGGAGTTTAGATGTAAATGGGAGCAGGGAGATGGGTCTGAGGTTGTTCGGGTCAATGGGGTCCAGGGAGGGCTTTTTAAGTATGGGGGTGATGTGTGCATGTTTCAGAGGGGAGAGGAAAGTGCCGTAGGAGAGGGAGAGATTAAAGATGTGGGTGAGGGAGCGTAGGATGGAGGGGGAGGGAGGTCATAAGAGTTGTGAGGGGATAGGGTCGAGGGGGCAGGTGGTGAGGCGGGCATCAGAGAGGATCTTGGAGACTTCCTCGATGGTAGTAAGGTCAAAGGTGCGGAGTGTTGGGGGGGCTTCAGTATGAGGAATGTAGGGTGGGGTGGAAGTGGAGGTCAGAGCAGTGGTGGGGCCGTGGGAGAGGGGGTAGTTGAGTGAGGGGTAACGGGGTTGGAGGGAGTTTGAAAAGCGACAAAGTCCCTGTGGGTTATGTTGAGGGAGAGGGGGGATGAGGGGGTAGCTGTTTGAGAGGGGACAGGTTGAGAGGGCGTGGGAGTTGAGGCGATGTCCTTGCGAATTGTGTCAATCTTGTTTTTGAAGTGATTGGCAATCTCAAGGGCAGTGAGTGAGGTGCTGGGTGGAGGTGGGGGTGGCGAGAGTAGAGAGTTGAAGGTGGAGAAGAGTCAGCAAGGATTGGAGGAGAGGGCCTTGATGAGGGTCAGGAAGTAGGCTTGTTTGGCTGCGTGGAGGGAGGAGGTGTAGGTGTGGAAGGCAGATTTGTAGCGGGTGACGGCTTGTTGGGATTTGGTTTTGCGCCATAGTCGCTCCAGGGCACGACTGTGTCGTTTGAGGGTTTTGGTGTGATCAGTCTGCCAGGGCTGGAGCGGTCGGGGTCTGATGTTGCGTGTGGTTAAAGGCGCTAGTGAGTCAAGGGCTGTTGACAGCGTGTTGTTGTAGGCAGTCATAGCCAAGTCGGGGCAGGACAGGGGGAGGATGCTGTCATGGAGTTGATCAGCTGCAGAGTGGAGGGGGGCAGGGTTAAGGTTGCGGAGGTTACGGCTGGTAGTAGTGTGACATTTGGAGGGGTAGGCGTTGGAGGACGAGGAGATAGAGAAGGTAATCAGGTTGTGGTCAGAGAGAGGGAAGGGGGTGTTAGTGAGGTTGTGGGGAGCGCAGCGGTTGGAGAAGACGAGATCAAGGATATTACCGTTGGAGTGGGTGGTGGATTGTATGCACTGTGCAAGTGCAAAGGAGGAGGTTAACTGGAGGAGACGGGATGTGTCCGGGTTGTCGAGGTTGACAGGGATGTTGAAATCCCCAAGGATGATGGTGGGTAGCTCAGAGGAGAGGAAGAAGGGTAGCCAGGAGGAAACGTCATCCAGGAAGCGGGGTATGGATCCAGGAGGCCGGTATATCACAGCAATCTTCAGGGGGGTTGGGGAGAATAGTCGGACGCAGTGGGCCTCGAAGGAGGAGAAGGATAGGGAGGGGGGGTTTGGGAGGACTCAGAAGGTGCTCTGCGGTGACTGGAGCAGACCAACCCCACCACCTTTACGACCGTTGGGCCTGGGTGAGTGGGTCCAGGTGAGACCTCCATAGGAGAGTGCAGCAGGGGATGGTAGAGTCAGTGGGCTGGATCCAGGTTTCTGTGATCGCTAGGAGGTTGAGGGAGCGGGAAACAAAGAGGTTGTGGATGGCGGTGAGCTTGTTGTACACCGATCGGGCGTTTAGGAGTGCACATGAAAACGGGGGGGGGGGTGGTTTTAGGGAGCAGGGGGACAGATACTAAGTTGTGGGGGTTGGGGCAGGACGTGGAGGCGGGAGGGTGTTGTGCGGGTGAGGGAGGTGGCGTAGGGCCAGGATTGGGGGAGATGTCCCCCGCGGTTAGGAGGAGGAGAAGGGTGAGAAAGGTGGCATGGGAGCGGGATGTGCAGGAGCGTGAGAAACTACTAGTGGAGGTGTTGGGGTCAGTGGGAGAGTGGAGTAATAGGAGGAGGTGGTGGGTGCCGTAGAGGGGTGAGGGAAGCAGTGAGGACACAATATACAATTGTTTGGGAGGAGTAGAGGGATATAGTGAATGGATTTTGGGAACGGAGGAGAGGAAAATGAGAAGAAGGAGTGGAAGAGGCATTTTGGGGAGGTGATGAGAGCAGTAGCAGGGAGATGATAGCAATGAGGGGGAGATGTAGGGATATTCTCACCCCTCCCCCATACACATACCTCCCCAGCTTCTCACCCCTCCCCCATACACATCCCTCCTCAGCTTCTCGCCCCTCCCCCATACACATCCCTCCTCAGCTTCTCGCCCCTCCCCCATACACATCCGTCTCCAGCTTCTCACCCCTCCCCCATACACATCCCTTCCCAGCTTCTCACCCCTCCCCCATACACATCCCTCCCCAGCTTCTCACCCCTCCCCCCATACACATCCCTCCCCAGCTTCTCACCTCTCCCTCATACACATCCGTCCCAAGCTTCTCACCCCTCCCTCATACACATCCCTTCCCAGCTTCTCACCCCTCCCCCATACACATCCCTTCCCAGCTTCTCACCCCTCCCCCATACACATCCCTCCCCAGCTTCTCACCCCTCCCCCCATACACATCCCTCCTCAGCTTCTCACCCCTCCCTCATACACATCCCTCCCCAGCTTCTCACCCCTCCCCTATACACATCCCTCCCCAGCTTCTCACCCCTCCCCCATACACATCCCTCCCCAGCTTCTCACCCCTCCCCCCATACACATCCCTCCACAGCTTCTCACCTCTCCCTCATACACATCCGTCCCAAGCTTCTCACCCCTCCCTCATACACATCCGTCCCAAGCTTCTCACCCCTCCGCTATATACATCCCCCCCAGCTTCTCACCCCTCCCCCATACACATCCCGTCCCAGCTTCTCACCCCTCCCTATACACATCCCGTCCCAGCTTCTCACCCCTCCCTATACACATCCCTCCCCAGCTTCTCACCCCTCCCCCATACACATCCCTCCTCAGCTTCTCACCCCTCCCCCATAAACACCCCTCCCAGCTTCTCACCCCTCCCCCATACACATCCCTCCCCAGCTTCTCACCCCTCCCCCATACACATCCCTCCCCAGCTTCTCACCCCTCCCCTATACACATCCCCACAGCTTCTCAAACCTCTCTCATACACATCCCTCCCAGCTTCTCACCCCTCCCCCATATATATTGTCTTGGAAATTCGCTTTAACGAATTTCTCCTTACCGTGAGTACTCGCAGTTGGATGCGCAGAAATCCCCCATAAAGCTGTGCGAATCTCGCTTACCACGACTGCAGCTAAACTACACGATTCCTGCCCATCCAAATACTTTGGTTCTGTTGAATTTGTGGGTGATGGAGCTCCGTTACCCTGGAATGATCACACGACACTCTAAGGCTGGTTGCAACTCACATAAGGGCTGATTTTAGGCTCAGCTCTCTGTTTTATTAAGAATACACACATGCCCCCCACATGAATAAAGTCAATCCCTCCCACCGAACAATACAATGGGGATTGCTTATACAGAGGATGTACATTCCAATTGGAGCATAGCCTTTGCTATTATCTATCACTGGTCCTCCCCCATGAACCTTCTGAGGTCAGCAGACTTCCTCCCCTTCCCCCCTATGAGCCATCTGAGGTCATATTTCCTGTCCTACTATCTTCTATTGGTATGTACATTCTCTGTACAAGCACTCTCTAAAAATATCAGTCTGTACCTGGATGGGCCCGATACGATCTTTATTAAAACACATCCATCCCAGATACAGTTTCAAGTTGGTAATGGGTTGTAAGATATGCATAAGCCTACACGTGGATTTCACACCGCTTGCGCATTGCGTTATGAAGCCCACGTGGTACCATGCTGCTGATATGTGGATACAGGCCCACGGTCTACTGACAGCGGCATTCGCATGGAATGCCGTGGTGGTATACACGCCGGTCTATAAGCGCAGATCTGCCATCTCATCCATTACCAAGCCGAGTACTGTAATACATACATTGTACATGCGCATGGCCCAATTGCAGCCTTCAGAGCTTTAATTAAGCCACACGAGAGACATATGAATAACACGAATACATGACACATTTAAAGTTCGACCAACAATACAAAATTTCCATGACATTCCCTCCTGTTTTATCATATTCTCCTCGTGTCCCTTCTTGATCTTCTTCAGCTTGATGGGTGTAGTCTCAAACTTCAAAGAGTTCCTGTAGTTGTCCCTGAGAATAAAGCTCCACGGGGTACCTGAAACAACAAGACCCGACGCAGACTCGACGCAAACAGGCTTGATTGAAGCGATGATCCTCAAGAGCGTTGGAACCTTCACTACAGGAAGGCTCTTGCAAAAACCACAAACAGACTTGTGGTATGAATAAAGCTTGTGATCCCACGGTGGTCTGGGGAGATCCAGCAATAGATTCTCAAATTGCCCCTGCAGACGGGGCCACACAAGGCTGGTCTCGACCCAGACAGTTTTCCAAATCGCAGACACAAACAATGATGAGGCTTGAAGCTTGCTTGAAGGTCTTGGAGAATGTGGTCTTCAGAGAGATAAATTAGAGGGAAGCCAGGACGTAATCTGTAGAGAAGGTGGATGGTTGGTGAGGTCTTCCTCCGATCAGTGGTTGGAGTGGGATCCCAGGAGCGGGCATGGAGATGTGGTCGTCTGCCCGAGCTTGGTTTACACGGTCGATGAGGCAACAGGAACATCTCACCGCGGCATATAAAAGGCAGATGAAAAAGAGAAGCATCAGGATATACACTCCCACTTCCTTCAACCAAGATCCGATGGAGAACAAGAAATCTCCCAATCCTCCCAAACCCTTGAACGGATTCCAACCCTCACTAGCTATAGCTCTAGCTTTTCCCTGTAGTTCA
The DNA here is from genome assembly GCF_062004578.1 of Staurois parvus. Lineage (NCBI taxonomy): Eukaryota > Metazoa > Chordata > Amphibia > Anura > Ranidae > Staurois > Staurois parvus. The sequence goes on along the minus strand of NW_028319894.1, from coordinate 109,674 downwards.
CTAACTTTGTCCATATGGGCCTGGACCTTGTCATCGGTGTCTTCTATCCAAGTACAACAATCCTCTCCGATGAACTCACAGAACCCCCCTTTGGCGGCTAAAAGATAATCAAGGGCCATCTTCTCCTGAAGCACTAAAATTCCCATCTGCCGTTGTTCTTGGGCAATTTCTCTGACAGCCTCTACGGTCTCGTTAAACATACTATCCACGATGACAGAAAAATTGTTCAGGCGCTTCATAAGTTCTATTCCCCATCCTGTCCATGAGGGGAACCAAGCCCATGCCTGGTCGCCCTCAGAGAACAGCTCCCTGCGAACTCTCCCTGCCATCCTTACCTTCTTGTGGACCATCAACTCTTCATGGTCCATCACTACATAGGATGCGGGGACTAGCTTTATGAGGGCACACAAACCTTTCGCGTTCTGGGGAAATGTTCTATAGGCTGCCGAACCACACAGAAAATAGTATGGACCTGTCAGAGCAGAACAGGAGGAGTTCCTCGTTCGGCCTCTGGTACTGAGCAACAGTTGCACAGACTGGGGGATTGCTCCCTCAGTCTGCACATCACATCCGTCCTTCCAACACACGTGGTCTGGTCGGTCAGTGTGGTTACTCAGAAAGGAAGTCTGGTTAGTCAGATTGACAGTTATACCTCCCTCGCAGGTGGTAGTCCCAACAAACTTGTTACCTGTGCCAAAGCTGATGTTAAAGCACACCTGAGGGCTGCCTAGCTGCCCAGTTACCCATAATGGACTGGTGAGGGCCCTACAGGAGCTAGAGCTAATATTGGTGCTGAAACTGATGTTACCTGCTAAAAATGTGTCATTAAGTTCTACCGACAAATGTCTACGTGGGGGCTGACCAGGGGTCTCTTGCTTTTTCATGCCGACGCGGATGTCATATAGGGCATGAACAGCGGCCATTGCGGACATGTGATGACTGGGTGGGGGCTTAGAGCATACCCAACAGTTGGTTTTGTTGGCGGTTCTGGCTAAACGCAGGTGCATTTTAAATAAAAAGTTGGGGTATCTGCCGTCTTTTCCTCCGTTCACACACATGTATGACATACAAACAAAAAGAAAAAGGAAAATGACACCCCTCATTCTCTGGTGTAGCTGAAAAGCTTCTTGCAGTGGCTTGCGTGCACCCAGTTGTCTCGTCCCTCGAGTTTGAGTGAGGTAGGTGTCGTCAGCTGGACTTGGTATGGTCCGGTGAACCGTAGCTCGAGTCCGGTTCTTTGATGTTTCTTTAGGACGACCCAATCACCTGGCTCAATAGAAAGAACACCTGTTATTGTATTTGGATCGGGGAGCGATTCGCGAACCCGATGGTGTATCTTCTGCAGCTCCCGTTGCAGAGATTGCACATAACCTGTAAGCTGTGAATGCAAAGACGACAACTGTTGAGGAAAGTACAACCCTGTTTTGGGAGGTCCCCCAAACAACACCTCGTAGGGTGACAGCCCATGTGGTTGCCGAGGGGCATTCCGGATGGAATAGAGGGCAATGGGGAGACACTCAGGCCAAGGTTTTTTGGTATCGGCCATGATTTTGGAGATCCTGTTTTTAAGGATTCCGTTGAGACGTTCAACCTTACCGCTACTCTCGGGGTGATACGGGGTGTGTAGCCCTTGGTTGATGTGAAGGGCTTTACATACCTCTGCAAAGATCTGTCCAGTGAAGTGTGACCCCCTATCGGACTCGATGGTTTCAGGTAGACCCCAGCGGCACACAACCTCAGACAGGATTTTCTTCGCCGTGGTACTAGCGTTGGCACATGTGACGGGCCACGCTTCAGGCCAGCCTGAAAACATATCTACACAGACCAAGGCGTATTCGTACGGCCCACTCTTTGGTAACGAGATGTAATCGATCTGGATGCGTTGGAAGGGGCGTTCAGGTTTTGGTGAGTGCCTTTGGGGTATTACTACCGTTCTGCCAGGGTTGTGTAGGGCACAGACTAGGCAAGAAGCTGCAAAGGTAGCTGCAGCAGTACTGAACCCAGGTGCAATCCAATGCTCGTCTACCAACGCACACATAGCCGTCTTAGATTGGTGCCCAGGGTAGTGAGCCAAGTGGGCCATCATGGGGAAAAGGGACTTTGGCAAACACCATCTTTTGTTCAGGCACCAAATGTCATTCGACCCTTGGGAGGCTCCTGCTGCTGTCCATCTAGCCTTCTCCTGCAAACCCGCCTGTGATTGCAGTTTTTTAAACTCGTCTAATGAAACCTCTGAAGGGATGGCCAGCATCAGAACCCCCGTTTCCTGAACCAGTGCACCGGCCTTTGCGGACCGATCTGCCAAAGCGTTTCCACATGCCTCCACACTAGTCTCAGTGGTATGAGCTTTCACCTTAAGAACAGCAATCTCCCGTGGCAGGCCGAAGGCAATGAACAACCTGTCAATCAGTTCTGCATGCTTCACCGGTTTACCTGAACTTGTGAGAAATCCCCTCGCTTTCCAGATGGGACCAAAGTCATGTGCAATACCAAACGCGTACCTCGAATCCGTATAAACATTAATCCTCTGACCTTCATGTAACTCACATGCCCTGGCCAGTGCCCACAGCTCAGCTTCCTGAGCTGACATATGTGCGTTCAGAGAGCCCTTTTCCACAACGTCACTTTCCGTCGTGACCGCGTAACCAGTGTGTGGCTTACCGTCTTGGGTGTAGTACCTGGACCCATCGACAAAAAGATTTTTCGCTTCCGATATTGGCGTTTCCTTCACTGGGCTGATCGCCGCTGACTCCAGTTCCATCAAAGAAATGCAGTTGTGTCCTTTGGAAGAGAGGTTAGTAGTGGACAAAGAAGACATGTTAGTAGAAGAGGTGTTAGTATTGTTAGTCGGGTTGCAAAATTCAGCACCGTCGTTGTTGTCCTCCCCCCCTTTCTCGTCTTCCAACACAGGAAGAAGAGAAGCTGGGTTAAGAATAGTGCATCGTTTGATAGAGAGGTTAGTAGGAGTTAGGAGGGCTACCTCGTATTTGGTCAATCTTGCTGCAGAGAGATGTTTAGTTTGGACCTGGTTTAGGATCTCTTGCACCGAGTGCGGAGTGTAGAGTGTGAGGGGTGAATCCAAAACGATGTCACCCACTTTTTGGACAAGGACAGCACAAGCAGCCACTGCCCTCACACAACCCGGGGACCCTTTGATGACTGGGTCCAGAGCGGTCGATAGGTACATGATGGGGCGGTATTTGGTTCCGTGAAGTTGGGTTAGTACTCCGGTTGCATGGCCCTGACTTTCATGACAGAAAAGGTAGAAAGGTAGGTCATAGTTGGGTAGACCTAGGGCTGGTGCTATTGAGAGTTCCTGAGTCAAATCTTGAAGAGTTGACCAGTCGTCATCTGACATTTGAAATGGTGTTTTGGATGTCAGCTCATACAGGGGACCAAGTTTGTCCGAGATGTTGGGGACCCAATCTCTGCAGTAGTTGATAAGGCCGAGGACGGCTCTCAGCTGACGGTGGTTTTTGGGTCTCTTTAGGTCTTGCAATGTCTGCACTCTTTGGGTTGTTAGGTGCCTGGTGCCCTGAGAAATACAATGCCCCAAGAAGATGACTTTTTCCTGGCAGAGTTGTAATTTCTCCTTGCTGGCCTTGTTGCCCGTTGACGCCAGATGGTTGAGTAATGAAACAGTATGTTGATAACAATCCTTTTTAGTGGGACAGCAGAGGAGCAAGTCATCAACATACTGTAACAACACCACCTCTGGATTCATTGGGGTCCACTGATCTAACACGATTTTCAGCTTGCAGCTGTATTCCGAGGGACTGGTTACTGCTCCCTGGGGGAGACGGGTCCAGGTAAGTTGTCGGCCCTGGAAGGAGAAGGCAAAAAGGTACTGACACTGGGGATCCAGGGGTACCGAGAAAAACGCGTTTGACAGATCAATGACGGTAAAAAATTTTGCATTGGGTGGTACGGTTGCCAGCAGGGTGTGTGGATTGGGCACCAAAGGGGCATCACTGATGATGATTTTGTTTACCGCTCTCAGGTCATGTACCAGCCGGTAGGTGGTCGGTTGACCAGGTGCTGTCTTTTTTGCTACTGGGAATAATGGTGTGTTACATGGCGACTGGGTTGGGGTGAGGACCTTTATCTGTAGATAATGGTCGATCTGGGTTTTTAGGCTGTCCATTTGAGCTACACTTAAAGGATATTGTGGTAGTTGTGGTAACACGCTTCCTGGTCTGATGTTGACTGTAGTTGGAGGTACCGGCAAGAGACCCACATCATATTTATCTGCTGCCCAAACTTTGGGGTCAACTTCAGCCAATACGTCCAACTCCAGACAATATGTAGCCTCGGTGAGATAAGGTAGGGCCAACAATGTGCACAGTCTTTCTTCCGACAGGGCACTACTCACCACAACACCCGATGGGGTGAACTCAATGACAGCTTGAATGTCTGACAAGATGTCCGCTCCCAAAAGATTGATGGGGACGTCATCTGAGACCAGCACTGACCTGACAGCCTCAGTGTGCAGACCTAACCTGAAATGGAGTGGTTTGGTGGACTGTAGAGACACTGTTTGACCTGTGAGACCTACCGTCGGTGTGTTTGCCCCTGAGAGGGGTACCTTGCCTTGGATGTCCTGTTTTCGCAAGACTGTTCTGGCTGCACCGGTGTCGATGAGGCAAGGGAGGGGATATTTTAATTCCTCGAGAAAAAGATGGATCTGGGCCGACACCGATTTGCCAACTTCCTATGAGGATTCATAGGAGTTACTTACCATGGTGGTCATAGGGGCGGGGGACTCATCAGGAATGAACTGCCACCGACCTTTAGGTAATTGGGGACAGCTCCTCCTCATGTGCCCCGTTTGGTGGCACTGGAAGCACCTGGGTGGGGGCCTATCCTTCCTGTGACCCAGATCCCTTGGTTTTTCGTGTGGGGTCTGGGACATAAGAACTTTGGCCTTGTCTTGTTTTCTTCTATCCATTTCCCTCTCTATTGCCGCAAGAGTGGAAAGGATAGCAGGGATAGACATCTCATTATATTCGGGTCGGGCCAGAACCAGCCTTTCCCGAATTTTAATATTGATGCCTTCCAAAAATTTGGCCCGCAACAGAATGTGCGTCGCGGTCACCTTTACCCCTTCAGTTGGAGCATCAGGTCCAACTTCCAGATCCGCATCCAGTGCCGCCTGCTTGAGACGGCGCCAGAAGCAGGCGCTTTCCTCATTAGGACCCTGGGTGAGCTTCATCATGTCCGTAGTAGAGGTAGCACCATACATTTCTGGAAGCTTTGCCTTTAGCTGTGTACAGAACTCTTTGCCCCCTGAAGTCATCTCCTCATGCGTGGTTATAGAGCACCCTGCAATCACTGTACTGGCCACTTCCATGCCCACCTTTGCCCGTAGGATCTGTGCACAATCTGACCCGCTCATACCATAGCTGAACTGGTTTTGTCCAAACATTCGAGCAAATCCTCTCGGATTGACTCGATAGTCCGGGAGCTCAGCCAGAATAGTGCGGATCTCTGCCGGGGTGAAGGGGACATGCCAAACTACCCGTTCCCCTAAAGTCCGTTCCCCCCGTGCATTGGGAGGACCTTCAAATTGCTGCACCCTGACTGGATAGGCCTCGGTCCGGGAAGAGTGCAAGGGCTGACCCAGCATCATCGGTGGGCTTAGATTAACCACCTCGCTTACTGCACCTTCAGGTTTGAGGTCCCTCAGATCAGGGTATAGCTGGGGGGCAGGGGTCTGATCAGTGGTTCGTAGCGCTTTGATGCAATCCGCCCTGTTTTTTAACCGGGTGTCTATTCCCCTTGATTCACAGATAGTCTGCAAATCGGTTGTTGAGTAGGCTTCATAGTTGGAAACAGAAGGAGCTGGGGTGAAGCAGGGAGAAGGGAGAAGTAGAGGCAGAGGCTGAGGCATAGAGACAGAAGACACAGAAGGTATGTCAAGAGTGACGTCACTAACAGAAGAGACAGGTGCAGTTATACTTATCTCAGCCACTGTTGGTTGTTGGGGAACCCCAGTAGACCCTGATCCTGCCTGCCTTAGTAGAGTCAGCCCTGAAAGAGCTTCCTCCACCTCTGACACTGGATCCTCCTGTTTTATTCCCTCTGGAGGCCAGGTATACATCACCTGGTTCTTCCGGACAGACACCAGTTTATGTATGCCTTGCTTCCCTAATTGGATTGACCTGTGAAGCCATAGCTGTGCGATCTCTAGTTCTGACGCCTGCATCCGTGGTTCAAATTCAGAGATGAATTTTTCCCACCTCCATGCGTCAAATGTACCTTCCCGGGGAATTTCCCATCTGGTACCCTTCGACCATTTATTCCACCTTTTGAGGGGTTCTGTAGACTTCCCCCCCAAACTCACCTTCATCAGTTGTGCAGCTGTCCTTACCCTGAAGAGGGCTGGTTCCCCCTCTCTCTTCATGGACTGACTACTGCCCATCGTGACTAGTCACTGGTATATATCCCGCGTCCGGGTACCTGTTTACCCCCTGGAGCACTCGGTGGGATCCTACCGAGAGGCCTGATTCCACCACTTTCCCAGCACAGCGTAATTTATGTGATACTTATCGATCACCCGAAGCGCATCAAGTGGCGGTCAGACTGAGAGCACACCTCCCACTCCCACAGCGCAATTTGTGTGATCCTGACCACCCGAAGTGTTTGTGGTGACCAGGATTTCCCTGGACCGCCCACTCACACAGCGTAATTTATGTGGTTCTCATCACCCACTGTGTTTGGCAGGCCACACCGCACAATGATGAAAGTGGCTTTTCTCTCCCTGCACACAGTAGCTAACACAAGTCAAAACAAAAAGAGGGGTTCTTGGATGTTACTTAGGGGTCACTGGTTGGGCAGAAACCTGCTAACTGACCTTTAGGAAATTTGTGTAAAAAGAAAAAAAACTTTCCTAATACACACAGAAAAACCCTTTTTCAACCTGAAAAACTGTTAAAAAGGACAAAGTGGATCCTTATGAAAAACACGGGACGTTTCACAGTAAAACAATTACACCGAGGTAAACCGAAAAACTGCGCCAAAAGTAACCTTGTTGCTGACTCAAAAATCACTCCTATCAGCACCGCTAAACGATCCACGTTATACACGCAATCTTTACTGCAACCACCTAGAACCGTTTACACAAAAAGTCTGCTGGACGTGAAACACGCGACACAGCAGCTTAAAACAAAACCCGCTTTACAATAAGGAACTACTTTTAACAGGAAAAACACAAGAAAAACATAATCACTATACAAGAAATCTATGTGCAAAAACCCAGACTACACCGCGCTCATTAAATGTGGAACACGTGAAGGGAAAACTCGCTTAATACACTTTAAATTGGCTGGCAATACGCAAATTTAAAGCTAAAAGCAAACAAATGAAACTGTAAAAAAATTTGGATTAAAAACACAATATGGGTCAAATGCATATAGGAAACTTCATGCACATTGCATAGAGATTACTGCACATATGGTAGTCAACAAAATGGCCACCAAACAAAAGGAGTCCATGTGGTTTAGTCAAGAAAATGACCCCCCACAGAGGAGCACATGGCAGATACTAGAATGACCCCCCACAGGGAAGCACATGGTAACGCTAGAATGGCCCCCCACAGGGAAGCACACGGCAGCCTCTAGCCTCAAAATTGCCTCTTACATAAAACAGACGTTTGGACAGAACATACACTGGACAATTACACAACAATATGAAGCACACATACAACACAATTTGGGCACAATCACAGAACGGACATAAAACACCAACATATCACACTAACATGCACATGTAACAAAAAGGACCCCCTGCTGCATGCTTGCTGGGAGCAGTAATACCACAAAACATTGTACAGATCACATACACACAGAGATCTTACAACAGTTAACAATTAACCTAAACCTTTCAGCACTGTAATAATTACCTCACGTGGAGGGGGGGTAAAGCAATCACCACAGTACCTACAGCCCACAAATACTTACCTAACACTATGCAACAACTTTTACCCACTAAAACATATACCCGTTTAATTTTTGGTTGGAAGATTTTTAAACTTGACCAAATCCAGCCAACCAAAACCCACCCCCCCTGCTGCTCTCAGCAGAGACAAACCCTCGTCTTTTCACCCACAAATCAAGAGTTTAGGACAAAAAACGAGGTCCTTGTTAAGCGGTATTTCTTGTTAGCTAACAGAGAGCGAAATCAGCCACACGAACACGCAAAAAGCGATCCTCTTAATGGCAGAGAGACCTGAAATGTGCCGGCATACTTTTTGCTAGTTCATGATGGCCATTCCCCCCTCGTTCTAGGTTAGCTACGCAAGAATACGCGTTAGTATCCACCAGGCTCGCCAAACTGTCTTGGAAATTCGCTTTAACGAATTTCTCCTTACCGTGAGTACTCGCAGTTGGATGCGCAGAAATCCCCCATAAAGCTGTGCGAATCTCGCTTACCACGACTGCAGCTAAACTACACGATTCCTGCCCATCCAAATACTTTGGTTCTGTTGAATTTGTGGGTGATGGAGCTCCGTTACCCTGGAATGATCACACGACACTCTAAGGCTGGTTGCAACTCACATAAGGGCTGATTTTAGGCTCAGCTCTCTGTTTTTATTAAGAATACACACATGCCCCCCACATGAATAAAGTCAATCCCTCCCACCGAACAATACAATGGGGATTGCTTATACAGAGGATGTACATTCCAATTGGAGCATAGCCTTTGCTATTATCTATCACTGGTCCCTCCCCCATGAACCTTCTGAGGTCAGCAGACTTCCTCCCCTTCCCCCCTATGAGCCATCTGAGGTCATATTTCCTGTCCTACTATCTTCTATTGGTATGTACATTCTCTGTACAAGCACTCTCTAAAAATATCAGTCTGTACCTGGATGGGCCCGATACGATCTTTATTAAAACACATCCATCCCAGATACAGTTTCAAGTTGGTAATGGGTTGTAAGATATGCATAAGCCTACACGTGGATTTCACACCGCTTGCGCATTGCGTTATGAAGCCCACGTGGTACCATGCTGCTGATATGTGGATACAGGCCCACGGTCTACTGACAGCGGCATTCGCATGGAATGCCGTGGTGGTATACACGCCGGTCTATAAGCGCAGATCTGCCATCTCATCCATTACCAAGCCGAGTACTGTAATACATACATTGTACATGCGCATGGCCCAATTGCAGCCTTCAGAGCTTTAATTAAGCCACACGAGAGACATATGAATAACACGAATACATGACACATTTAAAGTTCGACCAACAATACAAAATTTCCATGACAATATCCCTTGCCAGCTTCTCACCCCTCCCCCATACACCCCTTCTGAGCTTTTCACCCCTCCCCCATACACATCCCTCCCTAACTTCTCACCCTTCCCTAGCTTCTCACCCCTCCCCCATATATATCTTCCTTAGCTTCTTGCCCCTCCCCCATACACAGCTGTAACGGAACTGACCCAGACTGCGCTTGACTACTTCTGTTAGAATACCACTTCCCCGTCCGAACACCGACCACAGACACCACAGCCGACCATACAAGACTAGACACCAGTCCTGAAGTAAACCAGGAGGTAGACTACTTTATTTGAACACAGATACAAGATATATGCACCCCGCGGACAATCCCCCCTCCCTGCATAATGACCCTGGGCGGGGCAATCTACATTTATTATGTGATAGGTTAGTGCAGCGCTACAAACATAACAGCATAATAAAAAACATATAATAATAGACACAATATGAATGGCACACATCTCATAGTGCAATAAGGTGACCATGTGATGATAAAACAGAATAGATGTGAACATATGTGGCCCAAGCCCCACTCAGTAATGTGAGAAGTGAGTACTATATAGGGATGATAAGTGAGTACACAAAGAAAATGCAATAAAGGTGATCACATGATAAACTTCAAGTGATGGTCGTCACGATCCTGACGAAGTCACATGACGCAACGCATAGATACGTGGTGACGCAGCATCCGGTCCGCGGTGACGTACTTCCGGTACGGCCGCCATCTTAGCCTACCTTGAATGTGAATAGGAAACCCATGCAGTACACCCATACATCCCTATGGAATGGTGGCTTCTTATACAGCATGTGAGTTTACAACTTGACTTTTTTAATAAAAGCACCTATTGTATGGCTTTATATGCTCTGAGAGATTCTTCCTGTGCTTTTATCACCCGGTTGAGAGGTTTATCCTGCTGAGACCAGGAGCCAGTGTACCCTGATTACTTACCTTACCGCATGAGATGTCCATGGGAGACTTGCTGGTGATTTCTGCAATTTTGGATCAAGATCCTGAGTGATCTTAAAGCCGTACAGGCCCTTTGGGCTGCTGAGTGGAGGTGAGGGGGCAATGTAGCCACAGGAGGAGAGTCACTCACCATCACTTGACGTTTATCGTGTGATCACCTTTATTGCATTTTCTACTGCTTTGAGCTTGAGCACCACCTTATAGCCTAATGAACGTTTATACAGCGATGTGACTCCACTTGAAGCTTACTGTGTTCTCACCTACATTGTGTTCTAACTGTCTTCAGCTGAGCGCCATCATATCGTGTGATGTACTTTGTGTACTCACTTATCATACCTATATAGTACTCACTTCTCACATTACTGAGTGGGGCTTGGGCCACATATGTTCACATCTATTCTGTTTTATCATCACATGGTCACCTTATTGCACTATGAGATGTGTGCCATTCAGATTGTGTGTATTATTATATGTTTTTTATTATGCTCTTATGCTTGTAGCGCTGCACTAACCTATCACATGATATTGATCTTTTGACTGTTGGGTACCAGTTTGAGTGCTAGCCGCTTAGTATTTGAGGGACTCCATTGAGCGCAGGAGGATTATATATACATTATTGAATCTACATTTATTAACAGGAGACACAAAAGGTATTCAAACTTCACACCAGCAGACCGTCCCATCAGGAGGGAGGGCCGCTGAAGACCCCCCCCCCACCAACCAATACACACAAACACATACATCCCATAATAGTTTGCTCCCAAGCCAGACAAACAATAGAACAATGAGATGCAACCACATGGCATTAAACAATGAACAACCTCCCACCCCCCCTAGACATGTCTACACAATATCAGGACATCTCACCCTGCACCCCTAACAGGCACAGGGTGACTTACACATAAGAGGGATATGGGGAGCTGAGACAGGGGTCTCCCCACCTCTCCAAAGTAAGCTGGGTTCCATGGGCCCCCCACCCAAAGTGACTCCCATCACATATCTCCCCTTTTGGCAGGGGACCCCAAACAGGTTGACTCTGAAGTTAGTCTGTACTTCCAGTCCCCCAATGCCAGCACCCACACAGTACCCCAAACAAATTGTCCCAAACATAGCAATACTCACTCAGCCAACCTCTGCCTCTCTTGTAGAACATATCTGCCACTGGGGAGAAGTACGGGACTGGTCCTTCTCCCTGAAGTCCTCTCAGCCACTGGAGAGAAGACAGGGTGGCTGGGCCGACTCCATCATGCTGTGGGGGATCTGGGCCGACTGCCCAGCATCCCTGGGGTATCCAGGTGGTGACTGTATTCTCATCCACTCTGACTTGATGGACATCCCCCAGTGTTCGCAAAGTAAGGCTGACATCCTCCTGTCCCAGTGCCAGACCCTTTTCTGGGGTTGTGTCAGTGGAGACCAAAGTCCCATCCACGGACATCAGTTCATGCATTTGTGAGGTGCCGATTGCATCCTCTTCCTATAGCTCCTGCAGTGCTGATTGTTGTGGGCAGAGGTCAACCACGCCATGTCCTGATGACAGCTCTTCTGCTGGAGGCGCGATGGCTGGTTCCTCCTCCGCAGAAACGTCAATCAAATCCCCAGTCTCTGGAACTGGTATCTGGGAATAGGCATTTGCCATCTCCTGTCCGTGGAACCCAGAAGATGTTACCAGTGCTGGGCAGCGGCTAGCAGAGCTCTGCCCTTTAGTCAGCACTTCAAGTTTGGGGACAGCAATCTCTGGAATTTCCACTGCCGATTCTTGGGCATGCTGCTGAACATGTTTTAGCAGTTGCCTGTATGCCCTTTCCAGATCCTGTTCTTTCATCAGTAGGTATTCCAGATCTGGTTCAAGCTCTGAGACTCCTGTGAGACCGAACATAGCCTCTCTGTCTTCTTGCAGGTCCTCCAGGGTAGGTTCTCCTTCATTGCCAAACACAAAATGATTTGTAAGGCTCTCCCACAGCAATCCAGGACCAGCAAAGTCCCTATCCCTCTGGAGAGCATTCTGTTGTCACTCCTAAATATTTCTGCTTTTCATGCCATTGCAGAGACCGATATCGGTTGTCCAGCTCTATCTCCTGCTGGACCAGCCTGTCCAATTCAGTCACCCATTGCTCCTGGGGTCGCTCTCCCAGGAATGGCATCCGTAACTTCCTATGGTCCCTGGCCCATTCCCCTGTGCTTGGATAGCATTTGCCCTTGTACATACCAGCAACCTGGAGGGCTCCACTCTAAAGCACCACCTGAATCCGCTGTCTGAGCTCCAGGTACTCATCCACAGACACAGTCCTGGGGTATTCTGCAAGAACGATCCGCAGCAACCCCGGGAACTCTGATGCCAGGTCCACATCTCCACTGGGGTGACCGACATCTACTTTCCTGATCTTGAATCCCGGTAGTGGTTTGGACATGTTCACAGCCAGGAAGCACAACCTTGCCACCAATGTAATGGAACCGACCCAGACTGTGCTTGAGGACTTCCGTTAGACTACCGCTTCCCTGTCCGAACACCGACCACAGACACCACAGCCGACCATACAAGACTAGACACCAGTCCTGAAGTAAACCAGGAGGTAGACTAGTTGATTTGAACAAATATACACTCGGGACAATCCCCCCCCTCCTTGTATAATGACACAGGGCGGGGCAATCTACATTTAGTAACAAGAGACACCAGCATATTGATCTGTCTATAGCAGGGACAGGAGGCGGGACCAGGAATAGGAGATCCACCTGACTTACCCGTGTGCTCTGACATGGAGAAGATCCCATGCTGGCCCTATGGTGGCCGTGTGTTCAGGATGGAGACCGACAATCACAGGATCGTCTGGAAGCCGATCTAAAATGGCTGAGAGGAGGAAAGTGTTCCCGGGACAGGAAGTGACACAGACAGGAAGTGACACAGACAGGAAGTGACTCCAGACAGATTTATACAGAGGCTGCAGCATGGAGAGCAGACACTAGATGGTGCTGATCCACAAATAGCTGAATAGCATAAAACGGGAAAAAACTGAAAAACAAAAGACGATGGCGGCTCCTAAACTTCTATTGTCAATGTATGCACAGTTATCACATTACAGTGGATTAGATCTCCCTCCATTTTGTTGTAGCCCGCCTGTCCTTCCTCCGGCGGCCATTTTCCCTTAGTCTAATACAATATTCATACAGTTATCACATTACAGTGGATTAGATCTCCCTCCATTTTGTTGTAGCCCGCCTGTCCCTCCTCCGGCGGCCATTTTCCCTTAGTCTGATATGAATGCTGGCACATTTTGTCCCCTGATATTAGACATTAGCCGGGTGATTGTATACACACAGCGGGCAGATCTCAATCAATGCCACCCACTAGTCTATACTGTCACGGGGTTGGCCAGCCAATCATGTGGCTCCTATTCTGTCCTTCCAATGACCATTCCTAGTACATAGGACTCATCTTCCATACTACATTCATGATACAACAAGATGGAAACTCCCAATATAGAGAGAAAATCTCCCATAAAATACATAGAAATCACATCTGCCCTAAAGGGCCATAAACATAAGAAGATTGCCCCCGACGCCCCCAGATTCATCTACAATACTAGCCAAGGTGTCATTGGTCCCCCTAATACACGGATAGTACCCCAATCCTGCATTCATACATGTGACAATACACCATGGATTCCTCCCGCTCTATATTATGTCTCCATACAAATCAGTCGCCATCCAATCCATCCATCTCACAAAAGCTCCAATACCCAGCAAATGTTTCCGTCTCCTCCTAGTAATAACCATGTGATCTCCATGAGAATAAAGCGCCAATTTGTGTCCTTATCCCCTCCCCCTACGCAGGATGTACACCCCTTCATGGCCACGCCTCTTTATGTAACTGACAATTGTGCTGTCGTGCAACGCTGCACCCAAACTAAATATCCGTCCTTTCTTCACACAAATAGAGCTTTCTGTCGATGGGATGTCATCACCTGCGCGCTTTTTATTTTTCACGCCATAAACAAAAAAAGACCAAAAATTTTGAAGAAAAACAATATTTTGTACTTTCAGCTATAAAATATATAAAGTAACCTCAAAGTTAGTTATAAATTTCACCAAAATGTCTCCCGCTCCATGTTTATGGGAAAAGGACAGAATAGGAGCCACATGATTGGCTGGCCAACCCCGTGACAGTATAGACTAGTGGGTGACATTGATTGAGATCTGCCCGCTGTGTGTATACAATCACCCGGCTAATGTCTAATATCAGGGGACAAAATGTGCCAGCATTCATATCAGACTAAGGGAAAATGGCCGCCGGAGGAGGGACAGGCGGGCTACAACAAAATGGAGGGAGATCTAATCCACTGCAATGTGATAACTGTACGAATATTGTATTAGACTAAGGGAAAATGGCCGCCGGAGGAAGGACAGGCGGGCTACAACAAAATGGAGGGAGATCTAATCCACTGTAATGTGATAACTGTGCATACATTGACAATAGAAGTTTAGGAGCCGCCATCGTCTTTTGTTTTTCAGTTTTTTCCCCTGTTTTATGCTATTCAGCTATTTGTGGATCAGCACCATCTAGTGTCTGCTCTCCATGCTGCAGCCTCTGTATAAATCTGTCTGGAGTCACTTCCTGTCTGTGTCACTTCCTGTCCCGGGAACACTTTCCTCCTTTCAGCCATTTTAGATCGGCTTCCAGACGATCCTGTGATTGTCGGTCTCCATCCTGAACACACGGCCACCATAGGGCCAGCATGGGATCTTCTCCATGTCAGAGCACACGGGTAAGTCAGGTGGATCTCCTATTCCTGGTCCCGCCTCCTGTCCCTGCTATAGACAGATCAATATTCTGGTGTCTCTTGTTACTAAATGTAGGTTGCCCCGCCCTGTGTCATTATACAAGGAGGGGGGGGATTGTCCCGAGTGTATATTTGTTCAAATCAACTAGTCTACCTCCTGGTTTACTTCAGGACTGGTGTCGTCTAGTCTTGTATGGTTGGCTGTGGTGTCTGTGGTCGGTGTTCGGACAGGGAAGCGGTAGTCTAACGGAAGTCCTCAAGCACAGTCTGGGTCGGTTCCATTACATTGGTGGCAAGGTTGTGCTTCCTGGCTGTGAACACGTCCAAACCACTACCGGGATTCAAGATCAGGAAAGTAGATGTCGGTCACCCCAGTGGAGATGTGGACCTGGCATCAGAGTTCCCGGGGCTGCTGCGGATCGTTCTTGCAGAATACCCCAGGACTGTGTCTGTGGATGAGTACCTGGAGCTCAGACAGCGGATTCAGGTGGTGCTTTAGAGTGGAGCCCTCCAGGTTGCTGGTATGGACAAGGGCAAATGCTATCCAAGCACAGGGGAATGGGCCAGGGACCATCGGAAGTTACGGATGCCATTCCTGGGAGAGCGACCCCAGGAGCAATGGGTGACTGAATTGGACAGGCTGGTCCAGCAGGAGATAGAGCTGGACAACCGATATTGGTCTCTGCAATGGCATGAAAAGCAGAAATATTTAGGAGTGACAACAGAATGCTCTCCAGAGGGATAGGACTTTGGTGGTCCTGGATTGCTGTGGGAGAGCCTTACAAATCATTTTGTGTTTGGCAATGAAGGAGAACCTACCCTGGAGGACCTGCAAGAAGACAGAGAGGCTATGTTCGGTCTCACAGGGGTCTCAGAGCTTGAACCAGAACTGGAATACCTACTGATGAAAGAACAGGATCTGGAAAGGGCATACAGGCAACTGCTAAAACATGTTCAGCAGCATGCCCAAGAATCGGCAGTGGAAATTCCACAGATTGCCGTCCCCAAACCTGAAGTGCTGACTAAAGGGCAGAGCTCTGCTAGCCTCTGCCCAGCACTGGTAACATCTTCTGGGTTCCACGGACAGGAGATGGCAAATGCCTATTCCCAGATACCAGTTCCAGAGACTGGGGATTTGATTGACTTTTCTGCAGAGGAGGAACCAGCCATCGCGCCTCCAGCAGAAGAGCTGTCATCAGGACATGGCGTGGTTGACCTCTGCCCACAACAATCAGCACCGCAGGAGCTACAGGAAGAGGATGCAATCGGCACCTCACAACTGCATGAGCTGATGTCCATGGATGGGACTTTGGTCTCCACTGACACAACCCCAGAAAAGGGTCTGGCACTGGGACAGGAGGATGTCAGCCTTACTTTGCGAACACTGGGGGATGTCCATCAAGTCAGAGTGGATGAGAATACAGTCACCACCTGGATACCCCAGGGATGCTGGGCAGTCGGCCCAGATCCCCCACAGCATGATGCAGTTGGCCCAGCCACCCTGTCTTCTCTCCAGTGGCTGAGAGGACTTCAGGGAGAAGGACCAGTCCGTACTTCTCCCCAGCGGCGGGTATGTTCTACGAGAGAGGCAGAGGTTGGCTGAGTGAGTATTGCTATGTTTGGGACAATTTGTTTGGGGTACTGTGTCGGTGCTGGCATTGGGGGACTGGAAGTACAGACTAACTTCAGAGTCAACCTGTTTGGGGTCCCCTGCCAAAAGGGGAGATATGTGATGGGAGTCACTTTGGGTGGGGGGCCCATGGAACCCAGCTTACTTTGGAGAGGTGGGGAGACCCCTGTCTCAGCTCCCCATATCCCTCTTATGTGTAAGTCACCCTGTGCCTGTTAGGGGTGCAGGGTGAGATGTCCTGATATTGTGTAGACATGTCTAGGGGGGGTGGGAGGTTGTTCATTGTTTAATGCCATGTGGTTGCATCTCATTGTTCTATTGTTTGTCTGGCTTGGGAGCAAACTATTATGGGATGTATGTGTTTGTGTGTATTGGTTGGTGGGGGGGGGGGTCTTCAGCGGCCCTCCCTCCTGATGGGACTGTCTGCTGGTGTGAAGTTTGAATACCTTTTGTGTCTCCTGTTAATAAATGTAGATTCAATACTGTATATATAATCCTCCTGCGCTCAATGGAGTCCCTCAAATACTAAGCGGCTAGCACTCAAACTGGTACCCAACAGTCAAAAGATCAATATCATGTGATAGGTTAGTGCAGCGCTACAAACATAACAGCATAATAAAAAACATATAATAATAGACACAATATGAATGGCACACATCTCATAGTGCAATAAGGTGACCATGTGATGATAAAACAGAATAGATGTGAACATATGTGGCCCAAGCCCCACTCAGTAATGTGAGAAGTGTGTCCTATATAGGTATGATAAGTGAGTACACAAAGTACATCACACGATATGATGGCGCTCAGCTGAAGACAGTTAGAACACAATGTAGGTGAGAACACAGTAAGCTTCAAGTGGAGTCACATCGCTGTATAAACGTTCATTAGGCTATAAGGTGGTGCTCAAGCTCAAAGCAGTAGAAAATGCAATAAAGGTGATCACACGATAAACGTCCAGTGATGGTGAGTGACTCTCCTCCTGTGGCTAAATTGCCCCCTCACCTCCACTCAGCAGCCCAAAGGGCCTGTACGGCTTTAAGATCACTCAGGATCTTGATCCAAAATTGCAGAAATCACCAGCAAGTCTCCCATGGACATCTCATCCGGTAAGGTAAGTAATCAGGGTACACTGGCTCCTGGTCTCAGCAGGATAAACCTCTCAACCGGGTGATAAAAGCACAGGAAGAATCTCTCAGAGCATATAAAGCCATACAATAGGTGCTTTTATTAAAAAAGTAAAGTTGTAAACTCACATGGTGTATAAGAAGCCACCATTCCATAGGGATGTATGGGTGTACTGCATGGGTTTCCTATTCACATTCAAGGTAGGCTAAGATGGCGGCCGTACCGGAAGTACGTCACCGCGGACCGGATGCTGCGTCACCGCGTATCTATGCGTTGCGTCACCGTCATGTGACTTCGTCAGGATCGTGACGACCATCACTTGAAGTTTATCGTGTGATCACCTTTATTGCATTTTCTTTGTGTACTCACTTATCATACCTATATAGTACTCACTTCTCACATTACTGAGTGGGGCTTGGGCCACATATGTTCACATCTATTCTGTTTTATCATCACATGGTCCCCTTATTGCACTATGAGATGTGTGCCATTCATATTGTGTCTATTATTATATGTTTTTTATTATGCTGTTATGTTTGTAGCGCTACACTAACCTATCACATAATAAATGTAGATTGCCCCGCCCCAGGGTCATTATGCAGGGAGGGGGGATTGTCCCCTGAGTGTATATATCTTGTATCTGTGTTCAAATAAAGTAGTCTACCTCCTGGTTTACTTCAGGACTGGTGTCGTCTAGTCTTGTATGGGCGGCTGTGGTGTCTGTGGTCGGTGTTCGGACGGGGAAGTGGTATTCTAACAGAAGTACTCAAGCGCAGTCTGGGTCAGTTCCGTTACAGCTGTGTATGGGGGAGGAGCAAGAAGCTAAGGAAGATATATATATGGGGGAAGGGTGAGAAGTTAGGGAGGGATGTGTATGGGGGAGGGGTGAGAAGCTCAGAAGGGGTGTATGGGGGAGGGGGTGAGAAGCTGGGAAGGGATATATATATGGTGGAGGGGTGAGAAGCTGGGAGGGATGTGTATGAGAGAGGTTTGAGAAGCTGGGGGGGATGTGTATAGGGGAGGGGTGAGAAGCTGGGAAGGATGTGTATAGGGGAGGGGTGAGAAGCTGAGGAGGGATGTGTATGGGGGAGGGGTGAGAAGCTGAGGAGGGATGTGTATGGGGGAGGGGTGAGAAGCTGAGGAGGGATGTGTATGGGGGAGGGGTGAGAAGCTGAGGAGGGATGTGTATGGGGGAGGGGTGAGAAGCTGAGGAGGGATGTGTATGGGGGAGGGGTGAGAAGCTGAGGAGGGATGTGTATGGGGGAGGGGTGAGAAGCTGGGGAGGGATGTGTATGAGAGAGGTTTGAGAAGCTGAGGAGGGATGTGTATGGGGGAGGGGTGAGAAGCTGGGGGGGATGTGTATAGGGGAGGGGTGAGAAGCTGAGGAGGGATGTGTATGGGGGAGGGGTGAGAAGCTGAGGAGGGATGTGTATGGGGGAGGGGTGAGAAGCTGAGGAGGGTTGTGTATGGGGGAGGGGTGAGAAGCTGGGGAGGGATGTGTATGGGGGAGGGGTGAGAATCTCCCTACATCTCCCCCTCATTGCTGTCATCTCCCTGCTACTGCTCTCATCACCTCCCCACAATGCCTCTTCCACTCCTCATTTTCCTCTCCTCCGTTCCCAAAATCCATTCACTATATCCCTCTGCTCCTCCCAAACATTTGTATATTGTGTCCTCACTGCTTCCCTCACCCCTCTACGGCACCCACCACCTCCTCCTATTACTCCACTCTCCCACTGACCCGAACACCTCCACTAGTAGTTTCTCACGCTCCTGCACATCCCGCTCCCATGCCACCTTTCTCACCCTTCTCCTCCTCCTAACCGCGGGGGACATCTCCCCCAATCCTGGCCCTCCACCACCTCCCTCACCCGCACAACACCCTCCCGCCTCCACGTCCTGCCCCAACCACCACAACTTAGTATCTGTCCCCCTGCTCCCTAAAACCACCCCCCCATTTTCATGTGCACTCCTGAACGCCCGATCGGTGTACAACAAGCTCACCGCTATCCACGACCTCTTTGTTTCCCGCTCTCTCAACCTCCTAGTGATCACAGAAACCTGGATCCAGCCCACTGACTCTACCTCCCCTGCTGCACTCTCCTATGGAGGTCTCACCTGGACCCACTCACCCAGGCCTAACGGTCGTAAAGGTGGTGGGGTTGGTCTGCTCCTGTCACCGCAGAGCACCTTCCGAGTTCTCCCAAACCCCCCCTCCCTATCCTTCTCCTCCTTCGAGGCCCACTGCGTCCGACTATTCTCCCCAACCCCCCTGAAGATTGCTGTGATGTACCGGCCTCCTGGATCCATACCCCGCTTCCTGGATGACTTTTCCTCCTGGCTACCCTTCTTCCTCTCCTCTGAGCTACCCACCATCATCCTTGGGGATTTCAACATCCCTGTCAACCTCGACAACCCGGCCACATCCCATCTCCACCACTTAACCTCCTCCCTTACACTTGCACAGTGCATACAATCCACCACCCACTCCAACGGTAATATCCTTGATCTCGTCTTCTCCAACCGCTGCGCTCCCCACAACCTCACTAACACCCCCTTCCCTCTCTCTGACCACAACCTGATCACCTTCCCTATCTCCTCGTCCTCCAACGCCTACCCCTCCAAATGTCACACTACTACCAGCCGTAAACTCCGCAACCTTAACCCTGCCCCCCTCCACTCTGCAGCTGATCAACTCCACGACAGCATCCTCCCCCTGTCCTGCCCCGACTTGGCTATGACTGCCTACAACAATGCGCTGTCAACAGCCCTTGACTCACTAGCGCCTTTAACCACACGCAACGTCAGACCCCGACTGCTCCAGCCCTGGCAGACTGATCACACCAAAACCCTCAAACGACACAGTCGTGCCCTGGAGCGACTATGGCGCAAAACCAAATCCCAACAAGCCTTCACCTGCTACAAATCTGCCTTCCACACCTACACCTCCTCCCTCCACGCAGCCAAACAAGCCTTCTTCCTGATCCTCATCAAGGCCTTCTCCTCCAATCCTTGCCGACTCTTCTCCACCTTCAACTCTCTACTCTCGCCACCCCCACCTCCACCCAGCACCTCACTCACTGCCCTTGAGATTGCCAATCACTTCAAAAACAAGATTGACACAATTCGCAAGGACATCGCCGCAACTCACGCTCTCTCTCAACCCGTCCCCTCTCAAACAGCTACCCCCTCATCCCCCCTCCCCCTCGACATAACCCGCAGGGACTATGTCGCTGCTCAAACTCCCTCCAACCCCCTTCCCCCTCACTCAACTACCCCCTCATCACCCCTCTCCCATGGCCCCACCACTGCTCTGACCCCCACTTCCACCCCACCCTACATTCCTCATACTGAAGCCCCCCTAACACTCTGCACCTTTGACCTTATTACCATCGAGGAAGCCTCCAAGATCCTCTCTGATGCCCGCCTCACCACCTGCCCCCTCGACCCTATCCCCTCACAACTCCTACGACCTCCCTCCCCCTCCATCCTACGCTTCCTCACCCACATCTTTAATCTCTCCCTCTCCTCCGGCACTTTCCCCTCCCCTCTGAAACATGCACACATCACCCCCCTACTTAAAAAGCCCTCCCTGGACCCCAATGACCCAAACAACCTCAGACCCATCTCCCTGCTCCCATTTACATCTAAACTCCTCGAGCGCCTAGTCTACACCCGCCTATGCTCTCACCTCAACGACAACAACCTCCTCGATCCCCTACAGTCCGTCTTCCGTCCCCTACACTCCACCGAAACTGCCTTACTCAAACTCTCCAACGACCTGCTAACCGCCAAAGCTAATGGCCATTATTCAGTGCTCCTACTCCTTGACCTCTCTGCGGCCTTCGACACAGTCCACCACCCCCTCCTCCTCAAAAAACTACACTCCCTCTGCCTCAGAGATTCTGCTATCTCCTGGCTCTCATCCTATCTGTCACAACGCTCTTTCAGCGTTTCCTATAATGCTACCACCTCCCCCTCACTTCCCCTCTCTGTTGGGGTCCCTCAAGGCTCTGTCCTCGGGCTCCTTCTCTTCTCCATCTACACCTCCTCCCTTGGCCAACTCATACACTCTCACGGCTTCAACTACCACCTCTATGCCGACAACACACAAATCTATCTCTCAACCCCCCACCTCACCCCCTCGGTCTCCGCCTGAATCACACACCTACTGAGCGACATATCAGCCTGGAAGTCGCTCCATTTCCTTAAACTGAACCTCTCCAAAACCGAGTTTCTTGTCTTCCCCCCAGCCCGGACACCACCCCCCCATTGACTTCTTCATCACATCCAACAACGCCACCATCAAACCCGCCCCGCAGGCCAGAGTACTTGGTGTCATTCTGGACTCCAACCTATCCTTCCAGCCCCAAGTCCAATCTTTAACAAACTCGAGCAGACTCCGCCTCCGCAACATGCAGACTCCACCTCCGCAACATGCAGACTCCACCTCCGCAAAATGCAGACTCCACCTCCGCAACATCGCCAAAATACGCACGTTCCTAACCCCAGAAACCACTAAACAGCTCATCCACTCCCTCATCATATCACGACTCGACTACTGCAACTCCCTCCTCACTGGCCTGCCTCACCACAGGCTATCCCCTCTCCAGTCGATCTTGAATACGGCTGCCAGACTCATCAACCTTACCAACCGCTCCATCTCCACCACCCCCCTCTGCCAATCCCTCCACTTGCCTCCACCCCCCTCTGCCAATCCCTCCACTGGCTTCCGATTGCACAATGGATCAAATTCAAAATCCTAACACTGATGTACAAAGCTGTCCACCATACTGCCCCGAACTACATCACTGACCTAATATCCAAGTACCGCCCATCACGCACACTCCGCTCCTCACAAGACCTCCTTCTCTCTAGTTCCCTGGTCTCCTCCTCCCATGCTCGCCTCCAGGACTTCTCCAGGGTGTCACCCATCCTCTGGAACTCCCTGCCCCAACCCATCAGATTATCACCTACTCTCCTCTCCTTTAGGCGCACCCTGAAAACCCATCTCTTCAGGGAAGCTTACCCCACCCCCTGCTAACCTGCTGACCTCCTCCACTCTTCCTACTACTCCATCCCCCACAGCTATCTCCTCCTGTGCCACCACTCCCCCCCCTCCTAGATTGTAAGCTCGAAAGAGCAGGGCCCTCAATCCCCTCATGTTTTGCATTGTATTGGTATTGTTCTGTCACATGTTCTGTCCCCCTTTGTAATGTACTGCGCTGAGCCAACTATTGGCGCTTTATAAATACTGTATAATAATAATCTGGGGAGGGATGTGTATGGGGAAGGGGTGAGAAGCAGGGGAGGGGCGAGAAGCTGAGGAGGGATGTGTACGGGGGAGGGGCGAGAAGCTGAGGAGGGATGTGTATGGGGGAGGGGCGAGAAGCTGAGGAGGGATGTGTATGGGGGAGGGGCGAGAAGCTGAGGAGGGATGTGTATGGGGGAGGGGCGAGAAGCTGAGGAGGGATGTGTATGGGGGAGGGGCGAGAAGCTGGGGAGGGATGTGTATGGGGGAGGGGTGAGAAGCTGGGGAGGGATGTGTATGGGGGAAAGGCGAGAAGCTGAGGAGGGATGTGTATGGGGGAGGGGTGAGAAGCTGAGGAGGGATGTGTATGGGGGAGGGGCTAGAAGCTGGGGAGGGATGTGTATGGGGGAGGGGCGAGAAGCTGAGGAGGGATGTGTATGGGGGAGGGGCGAGAAGCTGAGGAGGGATGTGTATGGGGGAGGGGTGAGAAGCTGGGGAGGGATGTGTATGGGGGAGGGGTGAGAAGCTGAGGAGGGATGTGTATGGGGGAGGGGTGAGAAGCTGAGGAGGGATGTGTATGGGGGAGGGGTGAGAAGCTGAGGAGGGATGTGTATGGGGGAGGGGTGAGAAGCTGAGGAGGGATGTGTATGGGGGAGGGGCGAGAAGCTGAGGGGGGATGTGTATGGGGGAGAGGCGAGAAGCTGAGGAGGGATGTGTATGGGGGAGGGGTGAGAAGCTGAGGAGGGATGTGTATGGGGGAGGGGTGAGAAGCTGAGGGGGGATGTGTATGGGGGAGGGGCGAGAAGCTGAGGAGGGATGTGTATGGGGGAGGGGTGATAAGCTGAGGAGGGATGTGTATGGGGGAGGGGTGAGAAGCTGGGGAGGGATGTGTATGGGGGAGGGGTGAGAAGCTGGGGAGGGATGTGTATGGGGGAGGGGTGAGAAGCTGAGGAGGGATGTGTATGGTATCTATACTCCCACTGTGAGAGTACCAGAAATGATACTATAGAGTATATAACATGTTTCACTCCCTACATTCACTCCTCCCTTGATACTATAGCACTGTTATCTCTTGCTGAAGTTAAAGTAGAGCTCCACCCAAAAGGGGAAGTGCTGCTTTAACTAGTTGATGACCGCAGGTAGCCAAATGACGTCTGCACTGTGGCTGGCCAGTCCTGGTAGGCCGTCCTATGATGTCCTCCCAGAACGCGCTCTCCTGCATGCCCCCCGTGATCTCCGTGATTGCCGTGTCCTATGACACGCTGGTCATCAGGAAATGCAATTGCCGGGTCTTGACTGCACTTTCCTCACCCTGTCAGAGCATGAGGAAAGTACTGCTGGCAGTTGTCAGAGGAGGGATCGGCATCGATCATTGATGATCAGTGCCTTGAGGATCGGTGCCCAGCAGAGCCACCTACCAGTGCCACCCACAAGTGCCCAGCAGTGTCACCCACCTTTGCCCAGCAGTGCCGCCAGTCAGTGCCCAGCAGTGCTGCCTATGAGTGCCGACTATCAGTACCCATCATCAGTGCTGCCTATCAGTGCCAGCTCATCAGTGTCACCTATCAGTGCCACCTATCAGTGCCGCCTCATCAACGCACATCAGTGAAGTAGAACAATTACATGTTTGCTAAATTTTAAAATAGAAACAAACTTTTTTTTTTCCAATTTTTTGAAAAATGTATTAATGAATCTTAATGTATGAAGATATTATTTGTAGTGTACAAATTACAACCTGTATGTTACCTCTATGGGTTGTACCCCTTCTGACTTACTGTTTGTCAAGACTCTAGAAGTAGCTCTATAGGTCCACAGTTTGGGGTTCCCTAGGGTGCGGGATCTAAGCTCCAGTCTGCTTGTTCACCAGAGCCCCTGATGGTGGGGATGGACTTGGAGCAGGCTGAGACCAGGTCGTGGCCCCCAGGTATGTCCAGGAGACCGCTAGTGTCACATACTTTAGTAGTGAGCCTGATGTGAAGAGGCAGAGCAGACCAGAGCAGGATGCGGATGGATCCGTGTGGCAGGTAGCGGAGTCAGGCAGGCCGGGTTTTGTATCCAAGAAGGCAGAGAAGACCAGAGCAGTAGGCAGAAGGATAGTCGGGTCACAGGCCAGGTTCAGCAACAGGAGGTCAGAATGATCAGGAGCAGCCAGAAGAATATCCAGAGACAAGCCAGGGGTCAGGGCAGGAGAAGGTCAATGGTAGTCAGGAGCAGGCTAGGTTCGGCAACAGGAAACAACTCGGAGTCAGGAATCACAGGCAAAGGAATAAGACAATACGGCAATTTGGATCCTGCAGTGGCCCGTTTAAATAGCCCGCCCAGCGTTGAAAGGCGTGCCTTGGTCCTAGTGCCTGCCCGGTGCTGTCATTGGTGACAGGTGCGCCTGGGTCTTAGTGCCCGCCTGCCTGTATGTCTTATCGGGATGCTGCGCATGCATATATTCGTGCGATCTTCTCTGACATTGCCCCCCCCCCTTATGGGCAGCCTCTGGATGCCCAATTGGCTCCTCTTTTGCGGGTGACTGCGAAAAAATTCCTGAACTAGGTCTGTGGCATGAACATTCTGAGCTGGTTCCCATGAGTTTTCCTCCGGACCATACCCCTTCCACTTAATAAGGTACTGTGTATGACCCATCCTTTTCCTACAGTCCACAACAGCCTTGACCTCAAATTCCTCTTCCCTGTCCACGTCTATGGACTCGGTGCACCTTGACCTATGACTAGGAAATGGATCGGGTACGGCAGGTTTCAACAGTGACACGTGGAAAACTGGGTGTACTCTAATGGACTCCGGAAGTGCCAATTCATATGTGACTTTAATTCTGTGTCTTACCGAGAATGGGCCCACAAACCTTGGTGCCAACTTCCTCGAAGGGCACGCCATCTTCAGATTAGTTGTAGCCAGCCAGACCTGGTCTCCCAGATGCAGAATCAGTTCTTCCCTTCTCTCTCTGTCGAAGACCCTCTTGTTGTCTTCCTGGGCTTTTGCGACCGCCTCTTGTAACAATTTATTGTTAGAGACAAAGAAATTTAGTATATTCTGAGCAGCAGGAACGGAAGTTTCTGGGACCAGGTCAGGTAAAAAGGTAGGGTGGAACCCATAGTTAGCAAAAAATGGTGATTGTTTAGTGGCAGAATGGCTAACATTGTTATATGCGAACTCTGCCAGAGGTAAGATTGCCACCCAGTAGTCTTGGAGGAAGGATGTGTAACATCTGATGTATTGTTCCAGGGTCTGATTGGTTCGTTCGGTTTGCCCGTTTGTTTGTTTGTGGGTGGTAGGCAGAGGAAAAGGATAACTTGATTTCCAGGGTTTCGCATAGCGCTTTCCAAAATCTCGAAGTAAATTGTACCCTTCGGTCCGAGACAATGTTCACAGGAACTCCATGGAGTCTTACGATTTCTTTAATGAAAATCCGAGCAGTCTCAGAAGCAGAGGGTGTATTCCTTAGTGGCAAAAATTGGGCCATTTTTGATAACCGGTCCACAACCACAAAAATAACAGTATGTCCTTGGGAAGGCGGAAGTTCCACTATAAAGTCCATGGATATCATTTTCCAAGGCCTATCAGGCACTGGTAGAGGTTTAAGTAAACCCCAGGCCTTGTTTCGAGTGGTCTTGTTCCGATTGCAGATGGCACAAGTCCTTACATATGTTTTGCAATCCTTAGCCATATTCGGCCACCAGAACGAGCGTTGGGCCAATTCCAATGTCTTGGAAACCCCGAAGTGACCTGCTTAACAGGTGATCATGGCAGTAACCTAGAACAAGAATTTGTGCCTCTTCGGGTACCAAAATTTGCTCCCCTTTCCATAAAAGCCCTTCCCTGTTTTGTACAGTGATTCCAGGTGGACTAGAGGCTCCTACTGAGGCCTGCTGCAATTGAGACAGAAGTTCAGACTTTTTTTTTTTCATATTAACAATTTTTATTGGTTTTCATGAAATACAAACAGTATATTTCAAAAGGATAAGAAAAGAAAATAAACATAACAGAAAGATACATCGATGGCAAAATTAAATAGTGTCAGGACCAGCGGAGTCATAAATATCAATGTAAAGGATATCAGGGCCTTGCAATGTGGGCCGGCATAGAAGAGGTGAAAGTATCCCATGGGAGCCAAATCATCTCATATACAGCAAACGAACAACTATGTAGTGCAGTCAAATATTCCATCTGTCTTACATCAGCAATGAGTTTGTACAAAATCGACATTGAAGGAGGATTAGAGGATAACCAACACATAGGAATGCTTCTCCTGGCCGTGGTCAGCACATGTACAGCGAGTTTCCTGGATACTTTAGGTAATCCTGGGAATGGTAGACCCAGTAAAAAATGTAATGGATCAAGTGGGAGAGAGACATGCAGCAATGAATTCAGCAAGGAGAGAACATCCTGCCAGAAAGGAGTAATGGAGCTGCATGTCCAAAAAATATGATAGAGTGAACCAAGGTCTCTACTACAGCGCCAGCAATCAGGAGAAGCACTCGGATTATAAGCATGCAGAACCTCAGGTGTTTTATACCATAACATCATAGTCTTGTAAATATTTTCCTTAAAAACCACACAGACAGAAGATCTAGATGCATTTTCCCAAATTTTCTTCCATGTTAATAAATCAATATCGCATTGTGTGAATTGAGACCACCTACGCATGTAAAGGTGAGTATCATTGGATAAGGAGGGGGCTTCCATAAGAAGTTTATAAGTATTAGAGATTATACCCCTATGGTGGGGACCCTGCATACATAAACTTTCAAAGGGAGTAGGCTTCCCCAGAGTCAATGAAGGAGATAAAGTGGCGTATTTGAAGATAAATATATAGGTGTTGAGAAGGTAAAAGGGCTTTTTTCTGGAGGACTGGGAATGAGTGTAACTTACGAGACACTGGGTGTACCAAGTGACGCAATTGAAAAAGGTTAGGTACAACCCAATGCGACATCCGGGACATGGCCATATTGTCTGGGAGATTAGGGTTATAGAGGACATTTGTCAGTGGGGAGCAATCGGAGGCCAGTGTAAATTTAGCCCTACATTTCCGCCAAACAGTCAGAGAAAAATACATAGGTCCCAGAAATAAATGGCGAAAGGTGGAGACATCCACTGCTGAGGTCGACCAAAGGAGAGAGCATGGATGAGCTGGGGACAATTGCAAAGATTCGATCTCAGTCCATGTGTTGGGAGGATGATGGGAAGACCATGACATGAGAAAACGAAGATGAGTTGCGTAGTAATATGTTATAATATCCGGGGCCCCCAAGCCCCCCCTAGATCGTGGGGAAAGCAAAACAGAACGTGCAATCCTGTGCCGCCTGTTGTGCCAAATAAAATGCAGGAAAGATTTCTGAAGAGAGTGAAGTTTGGACATAGGAACGGGAACGGGGAGGGTCGCAAACAGGTACAAAAGTTTAGGCAACACTGTCATTTTTAATACGTTAATGCATCCTAGGAAAGAGATGGGCAAGGCATCCCATCGTTTCAGAGAGCGAGAAATTGCTATAAATAGTGGAGGGAAATTGGCCTCGTATATGGATTGGTAAGAGGAAGTAAGATTAGTACCTAAATATTTTAAAGAATGGGTACACCACCGGTAGGGAAAGGCTTCCTGAAGCAAGGATAATGTGACAGGTGGGACGTGAATTGGGAGTGCCTCAGTTTTAGACGTATTAACTTTGTAACCTGAAATAGCCCCAAATTGTTTCAAGATCTGATGCAAAATCGGTAAAGAAGTATAGGGACTCGTGAGTGTGAGGAGGATGTCGTCTGCAAACAGCGATAATTTGTACTCATGGGTATGGGAATGTATCCCGCGAATATCCGGATTCGACCTAATGGCTGTGGCCAGTGGCTCCAGGCAAAGAATAAACAGCAGAGGGGAGAGTGGACAACCCTGACGTGTGCCATTTGATATCTGAAAAGGGAGTGAAAGAAAAGATGCTAATCTGACCTGTGAAAATGGGGAAGAATAAAGGGCCTTCAAGGCTGCTACAAATGGACCCCGGAAACCAAACCTCTCCAAAACCATAAACATGTAGGGCCAACTTAACCGGTCAAAAGCTTTTTGAGCGTCCAAGCTCAGTAACACAGCAGGGGTGGAGGATCGATTAACCAGATCAACCAGATCAATAGATCTCCTGGTGTTATCCGCAGCATGTCTGGAAGGCACAAAGCCCACTTGGTCCCTATGTATGAGTTTGGAAATAATTCCGGACAGTCGGTTGGCTAAAATTTTTGTGAAAATCTTGTAATCGGAATTAAGTAGGGCAATCGGACGGTAGTTGTCTACAATAGAGGGATCTTTATTGGGTTTAGGGATAACCGAGATATAGGCTCGTGAAAATTCAGTCTGGGGTGTGACCCCCTTAAAAAGATTTCTGTAAAGAGAAAGGAGATGGGGAGCCAGGATATCAATAAAGGATTTATAATAGGTGTAGGGTAAACCATCCAGACCCGGGGCCTTACGAGAAGGGAGATGTTTAATTGTATCAAGTAATTCCTCTATCGTAATGTCAGCATTAAGAATGGCAATGTCTGAGGGTGATAGTCTCGGAAATGACAAGGAATCAAAAAAATTGTCAAAGGATAACTGTGTGAGAGGCGGGTGAAGGTCTGGGATCAAACAGTTATACAGTTTCTCATAGTAGGAGCCAAAAAGGGTTGCCATGACCTGAGGATCATAGGTAGGGCTGCCGTTTGGTTGGATTAAAAGATCAGGCATCGTGGAAGGAGACTGAGCTTTAAGTCGATTGACTAACATACGATGGGGTTTGTTGGAAAATTCATAAAATTTCTGTTTAACCCACAGAAGGGATTGTGCAGCCTTACTGGAGTCGAGGGTTTTAATTCGGTCACATAAAAATGTTACCTTCCAGAGCCCAGAAATGGACGGCTTGGCCATCAACCGTCGCTCCGCCAAAAATAGTTGATGTACAAGAGAGGCCTTAGCACGTGCCGCAGATTTCTTTAAACGAGAACCCATAGAAATACAGAGTCCCCGAAATACCGCCTTATGGGCCTCCCATAAAATAGAGGAAGAGGCTACGGAGCCAACATTGAGGGTAAAATAGGTATCAAGTCCCCGAGACAATTCATCCCTAAGATGATCTGTGGAGAGGAAGGTCTCATTAAGGCACTAATGACATGGTTTGGGTATAGCGGGAGGAAAGAAAAGGTTTAAAGTCAGAGAGGTGTGATCAGACCAGGTAATGGGGTTAATTTCAGAAGAGACCAAGAGTGGAAGCAGTGGGGCAGAGATGAAAAAATGATCTAAGTGGGAGAAGCTACGGTGAGGGGTGGAGTAGAAAGTAAATTGTTTATGGAGGGGGTGTTTAATCCGCCAGGCGTCGAAGAGACGATGCTCCCTTATCAGTCTACGAAAGGATTTTGAAGCGGAGCATTGCCACTTCGAGGGTGTGGACTCAAAAAGAACTTTCCTGTCCTTATGGGGGGAAAAAATCAAATTAAAATCACCCCCCACAATCACATGCGAAGTGAAAAAAGAGTCTAAAGCAGCGAGTGTTTGGGAAAGAAATTGCAATTGACCCGTATTGGGGGCGTATAAATTCAACAGAACAAGGGGAGTGTTACCCAGCATACATTCCAGAATAATGAAACAACCTTTTTGGTCAACTTTGGAGGAAACAATCCGAAGGGAGCAGTGCGACCCAATCAAAATTGCCACCCCAGCCTTCCCGGGGGGATCAAAGGCCAAATAGGCTTGGGGAAAAAATCTTGAGGCAAAACGAAAGGAGCCAGCTGATTTGAAATGGGTCTCTTGAACAAAAATAATGTCTGCTCCTGAGGATCGAAATTCCCTCAAAGCCATCCACCTTTTTTGAATGGAGTTGAGGCCCTTGACATTATACGACAGAAACCTCAAAGCCATTATAAAATAACAAAAATTGAAGCAAATGTGTTAGCATAAAAAAGAAATGAAATACCATCGATGCAATAGAAAAAAAAAAACAATAAAGTAACACAGAAAGGTGTAAACATAGAAATTGACATAAGTATCCGTGAGGATATAAACTCGGGAACAACCAATTGGCCCAAGTCGTCTAGGCCTATGGCTAGACAAATTCGGGAGCAGCATGATAACCAAGACATCAGAAAAATCGTCATGCTCGGCCAGATAAAACAGAAGTGAGAAAATGCACCCAACAATGGTTCGGCCGGACAGAAAAGAGAAACCCGAAAAGAAAAAAAATTATGTAAAAAACCCAGGAAGGAAGGATCATCACCGGAAACACATCGGAAGGGCACCCCAGAGAATCATCATACAGACGGATCGATCTACTGAGGGTGATGTGGACGCTGTGGGGTACGTGTGAGTCTCTTCCGACCTCCGCGGACTGGAGTCCAGATCTTGTTGGGGGTGGCGGATGGACGAGACGGAGTTGGTGGCAGAGGGGACACATCTTCAGGCAAAGGTGGAAGTCCCAGGCGCTTTAAGAAGGAATCCGCCTCATGAAGATCACGAAGCACGACTTGGGTATTATCCCTAGTTACGACCAACCGGAAAGGAAACCCCCATTGGTAAAGGACATGATGTTGTTGAAGGTGTG
The DNA here is from genome assembly GCF_062004578.1 of Staurois parvus. Taxonomy (NCBI): domain Eukaryota; kingdom Metazoa; phylum Chordata; class Amphibia; order Anura; family Ranidae; genus Staurois; species Staurois parvus. The sequence goes on along the minus strand of NW_028319894.1, from coordinate 78,079 downwards.
TGGTGAGCGGCTTCAGGGCTCGCCTCTTGGCCAAGGTAGTCGGAGACAAATCGCAGAAGAGTTGGAGTCTGTCACCTTTAAATTCCAGAGATGATTTGTGGCGAGCAGCTGATAATAAGGCTTCTTTGCTTTGAAAAAAGTGGAAGCTAACTATGACTTCACGTGGTCTGGTGCCTTCGACAGGTTTTGGGCCCAGTGAGCGATGAGCCCTGTCCATTCGCCAATCTGTTTCCGGAACCAATGGAGCAGTTGCGCTAAAGAAGGACAGAAGGTGACGGTGCAATTGCGCATCAGCGATTGATTCGGACATACCGCGTATACGGATATTTTGGCGCCGTTCCCTGTTTTCTAAATCCTCTTGCTGGAGCTGCATTTGGGACATGGAATGCTTCAAATATGCGTTATCCTCCTCCAAAACATGAACGTATTGCACCAAATCATCAAACTCCGTCCCCAATTTATCAGTGCGATCTCCAATCTGAGTTATTTCCCCTCTGAGATCTAATGCCAGCTTTCCAATTTTAGTGGATATGGATGCGGTAATATTGCGCAGAAAAATTTGCAGCTTGTCATCTAGCGCTGAAAGTGTGAGGGAAGAAGACGGTATGGTTTGCTGAGATATCTGGGTGGAGGGAGGATGATTTCCCGATGCAGAGTATTCTCCCCAGTTATATGCTGGGGATCCCCAGTTTTATTATGGGGATCAGAGTCCTCCATCTGGGGCTGAGTCAGGGCAGAGGCAGGCATGGAAGCTGACAGGCATGAAGGTGCAGTACCCTCCGTGACCACCGGGGGGCCGGGATCTCTCCCTGGGTTCCTGGGCATACTGGAGGCCGGGGATTGCGGCCTGGACTGGAACCTCCGGGGCGGCGAGGGCCGCAAATCCGGTGGCTACGGGAAGGGGGGCTTCCAGCGCCCTATCTTCCCCATACAGGTCTCTCCCTGGAGCCGGGCCGGGTGCCAAGTGGGTGTGACTCACCCTTATTAGCAGGGAAGCAGTGGCGCGTATCAGGTGAGTCCGTGCTGGCCGGGGATGAGCGGAGCTCAGCTAAAATGCAGCCGCCATCGTCCCTGGCCGCGCATGCGCCCCCGAAGTTCAGACTTTAATAGCAAGAAATTCCCTGCTGGTAGAATGGTGTCCGGTTTTGGAGATTCTTTTGGATCCTCGAACATACGTGAAAGCACATCTGGTTTAGTGTTTTTAGATCCTGGCCTGTAGGTGATGTGAAAAATGAATCTGGAGAAAAACAGTGCCCATCTAGCCTGGCATGGTTTGTGACGTTTAGCAGTCCTTAAATATTCTAAATTCTTGTGATTGCTATATATCAGAATTGGATGTATGGCCCCTTCCAGCAGGTATCTCCATTCCTCCAGTGCTGTCTTTATTGCCAAGAGTTCTCGGTCCCCAATGTCGTAGTTCCTTTCAGCTGAGGTAAGTTTCCTAGAGAAGAAGGCTACTGGATGCATTAGTTCCTTCAGGCCTTTCCTTCGTGAAAGAACTGCCTCTACTGCGTTTTAGAACGCATCAACTTCCAAGGTGTAAGGAAGAGAGGAGTCTGCATGGCTTAAGATGGGGGCTGCTGTGAATAATTTCTTCACTGTCTCAAAAGCCGTTTGCGCCTCTGGGGTCCAATGGAAGTGGACTCCTAACTTGGTGAGGTGAGTGATAGGTGAAATGAGGCCCGAAAAGTTCTTAATGAATTTCCAGTAGAAATGTGCAAATCCGATGAACCCCTGAACTCCTTTTTTGTCTGAGGGTACCGGCCATTCCAAAATTGCTGTGATCGTTTGGGGATCCATTGCAATTCCGGCAGTAGAGATGATCAGGCCCAGGAATGGAATGCTCTGTTGCTCAAAGTTGCATTTCTCTGCCTTAGCATATAGTCCATGCTGGCGAAGCCGTCCCAGAAGGCATCTCACATGGTCTCGGTGTACCTCCAGAGATGCGGAGAAAATCAGAATGTCATCCAGGTAGATGTAATATATAAATGATGTAGCGCTGTAATAACTCATGAGTATGGTTATAAACATATCACTCTACTGACATCCAAAAGATGGCAATTGTGACATATATAAGTGATGCGTGCAATATAGAATACACTTATAAATATCCAAGTGATCATAAACAAGTGATCATATCATCATTGTCACACAGTGCTTCCCTATACAGGGTTATGCATCATCAGATAAGTGACTTATATAAACAATGGTGATAAAAAGTCCACTATATTCGGTGTCAAGTTGTGTCTCAAAAACCCACACAATGCAATGATCACACCATGTGCTGCTGTGCCAGTGCAGGTAGTGAGAAGTACTCCTATATGGCAGGCGTGCCCGCTCACTTTCCCCCTGCGACCCACAGGGGCCAAATAAGCCTCTTGGATCACCCTGGATCCTACACGATTTCTCCAGGCCAGAAATGACTCCACCACCTTCTATACTCTCTCCTCCTCCTTCCTCTATTCCTCTTTAGTCAGGCAATGGTAGGATGCTCATAAGTATGATGTTTGGGAATCCTGTGATTCACCAACCGTAGAGAAGTGCAACCATTTATAAGTGTATTCTATATTGCACACATCACTTATATATGTCACAATTGCTATCTTTTGGATGTCAGTAGAGTGATATGTTTATAACCATACTCATGAGTTATTACAGCGCTACATCATTTATATATTAGATTTATTAGTTCTATCTTAAGGTGAGATTTGGATGTGAGCGGCTGTTCCTTTTACTCATCCTAGGAGACATAGAAGCGCAGGAGGATTTACATATATCATCCAGGTAGATGACAACAAAAACATCCAGGTAATCTCTGAAAATGTCATTAATGAAATGTTGGAAAGTAGCAGGCGCGTTGCATAACCCAAATGGCATGACCAGGTATTCAAAGTGGCCGAAACGGGTGCGGAAGGCCGTTTTCCATTCGTCCCCTTCCCGTATGCGGACCAGGTTTTATGTCCCTCTCAAATCCAACTTGGTGAAGATAGTGGCAGTCTTGAGTCTCTGGAATAGTTCAGGAACCAAGGGAAGGGGATACCGGTTCTTAACGGTAATCTTATTTAGTTTCCGATAATCCACGCAGGGCCGCACGGACTTGTCCTTTTTTTCTATGAAGAATATTCCAGCTCCAGCTGGTGAAGTGGAGGGCCAAATGAACCCTTTCTGAAGATTCTCCTCGATATATTCCTTTAGAACTCCTAGTTCCCATTCAGATAAGGGGAAGATCTGCCCAATGGAGATTTCATATCCGGGAAGCAAATTGATCGGACAGTCATAGGATCGATAAGGAGGAAGTGTATCTGCTCCCCGTTTACTGCATACGTCAAGATAGTCATGGTAAGCTGGAGGAATTGTTTGAGAGAGTTCCGTATCAGAGTCCATGCACAGTAGGGTAGGTGGACCTGAGGATACCTTGGGCAAACAATGTTCCTGGCAGTAAGAAGAGGGAAATTGGATCGAGCCAGACTTCCAGTTAATTTGAGGTTCGTGTGCCTGTAGCCAAGGAAGGCCCAGTATGAGAGGAAACAGTGGGGCGGTGATAGCATCTAGAAGTAAAAATTCCTGATGATGGTTGGTTGCCGTAGTATGGATTGGTGGGGTCTCTTTGTCTACCAGTCCGGATTTAATACGGCTTCCATCAGCAAGAAAAATGTTTAACCTGTGTTCTTTTGGCAGTAATGGGATATGTTGTTGGGCGGCAAAGTTTAAATCTATGAAGCAGCTGCAGGCCCCCGAGTCAATAATTGCCGTCACCTACACAGTTCTTCCGGGATGCTGGAAGGAAATGGGAACAGCCAGGTGAGTTGAACTATTTGAACATGATGGAGGAGCAGCTGAAGAAACAAAGATGCACTTACGCATTTTAGCTGAGCAGGAATGCACATAATGGCCTGGTTCTCCACAGTATAAACAGAGGTTGTGGACCCGACATCTTTGGCATTCCTCGGTAGTTAGTGAAGGATGTATTAGCCCGAGTTGCATAGGTTCCGGGGCATCCGTATCCTCAGAATCCCGGGTTCTAGCAGGGGGATTGTGCTGAGCTGGAAACTTGGGTAGCACCCAGGTAGGCCTCAGAGCTTGGTTGGATCTTTCCAACCTGCGTTCACGTAGCCGACGGTCAATCTGGATGGCTAACGCAATCAGATCTTCCAAGGAACCAGGTATGCCTACCTGAGCTAGCTCGTCCTTGAGGGGCTCGGCCAGGCCCAGGTGGAACTGATGTCGTAGGGCTGCATCGTTCCAGTTTGTGTCACCACTCCATCGTCTAAAGTCTGAGACATAGTCCTCTGCTGCTTGGCGACCCTGTTGAAGCGCATGTAATGCTGTTTCAGCTGTAGTTGTCTGCTGTGGATCGTCATATAGCTGGGCCATGGCATTGAAGAATGTAGTCATGGTGTTTAGGTGTGGATGGTGACTCTTGAGCAGGCGGTGGGCCCAACCCTGAGGTTCTCCCTGCAGCAAGGAGATGATGAACCCCACCTTAACAGTCTCTGTGGAGAAAGTTTGTGCTTGCATGTCAAAATACAGCTGACATGCGTTTCTGAATGCCCTGAATTTACTTTGATCCCCATTAAATCATTCTGGAGTAGGCACACAAGGTTAAGGTGAAGGTAACTGGACCACCGTACTAGTACGGGTTTCTGAGGAATCACTGGCCGAAGGAGAAGTAGCCGGATCTGTTGGTACAGAAGCAGGTGTAGCCAAGGTTTGGATACGTTCTTCCAAATGTGCATATCCATCCTGTAAGATCTTAACAGCCTGGGTAAGTGCTGTCAAATGATGACATATCTCATCCAGGGGAGAAGGTCCTCTTCCAGGCTCAGACATGGCCGTATGGTACTGTCACGACTCTAGCGGTAGCTCTATAGGTCCACAGTTTGGGGTTCCCTAGGGGGCGGGGTCTAAGCCCTGGTCTGCTTGTTCACCAGAGCCCCTGATGGTGGGGATGGACTTGGAGCAGGCTGAGACCAGGTTGTGGCCCCAAGGTATGCCCAGCTGCGGTAGAGGAGACTTCTAGTGTCACGTAATTTAGTAGTGAGCCTGATGTGAAAAGGCAGAGCAGATCAGAGCAGGATGCAGATGGATCCATGTGGCAGGTAGCGGAGTCAGGCGGGCCGGGTTTGGTGTCTGAAAAGGCAGAGCAGACCAGAGCAGCAGGCAGAAGCATAGTCGGGTCACAGGCCAGGTTCAGCAACAGAAGGTCAGAATGACCAGGAGCAGGCAGAAGAAGATCCAGAGACAAGCCAGGGGTCAGGGCAGGAGAAGGTCAATGGTAGTCAGGAGCAGGCTAGGTTCGGCAACAGGAAACAACTCAGAGTCAGGAATTAGAGATGAGCGAATCGAACTTGGCGAAGTGGAATTCGTTTCGAATATTAGGAAAAATTTGATTCGCGCCGAATCCGAAAATTAGCAGACTTCGGATGCACGAATCAAATTTTTCCTAAAATGGCGGTGACATGTGTGGCGACGGAGCGGGGATCTCTGGGAAGGCGCGCAGACAAGGCGCGCTGACCCATAATGCATTCATTCATGACATGTGATCGCATTAGCCAATCAGCAGCCAGCCAGCCAGCACTGTGTAATGGTGGAGCTATAAATCGTGGCCATCTTATAATTCTCCATTAGCCTCCGGTCATTCAAGAGAGACAGACCTCTCTGTATTAGGGACAGAGTTAGGGCCACAGAGACTTTAGGGACACAGAATCGTTACATAGGGACACAGAATTGTTACTCAGGGACATAGAATTGTTACTCAGGGACACAGAACTGTTACTCAGGGACAGACACAGAATTGCTACTGAGGGACACAGAACTGTTACTCAGGGACAGACACAGAATTGTTACTGAGGGACACAGAATTGTTACTGAGGGACACAGTATTGTTACTGAGGGACACAGAATTGTTACTCAGGGACACAGAATTGTTACTCAGGGACACATAATTGTTACTCAGGGACACAGAACTGTTACTCAGGGACACAGAATTGCTACTGAGGGACACAGAACTGTTACTCAGGGACACAGAATTGCTACTGAGGGACACAGAACTGTTACTCAGGGACACAGAATTGTTACTCAAGAACAGACACAGAATTGCTACTGAGGGACACAGAATTGCTACTGAGGGACACAGAATTGCTACTGAGGGACACAGAATTGTTACTGAGGGACACAGAATTGTTACTGAGGGACACAGAATTGTTACTGAGGGACACAGAATTGTTACTGAGGGACACAGAATTGTTACTGAGGGACACAGAACTGTTACTGAGGGACAGACACAGAATTGTTACTGAGGGACACAGAATTGTTACTGAGGGACACAGAATTGTTACTGAGGGACACAGAATTGTTACTGAGGGACACAGAATTGTTACTCAGGGACACAGAATTGTTACTGAGGGACACAGAACTGTTACTGAGGGTCACAGAACTGTTACTGAGGGACACAGAATTGTTACTGAGGGACACAGAATTGTTACTGAGGGACACAGAATTGTTACTCGGGGACACAGAATTGTTACTCGGGGACACAGAATTGTTACTCGGGGACACAGAATTGTTACTCGGGGACACAGAATTGTTACTCAGGGACAGACACAGAATTCTAACTCAGAGACACAGAATTGTTACTCAGGGACACAGAATTGTTACTGAGGGACACAATTGTTACTGAGGGACACAGAATTGTTACTCAGGGACAGACACAGAATTGTTACTGAGGGACACAGAATTGTTACTGAGGGACACAGAATTGTTACTGAGGGACACAGAATTGTTACTGAGGGACACAGAATTGTTACTGGGGGACACAGAATTGTTACTCGGGGACACAGAATTGTTACTCGGGGACAGACACAGAATTCTAACTCAGAGACACAGAATTCTAACTCAGGGACACAGAATTGTTACTCAGGGACACAGAATTGTTACTCAGGGACACAGAATTGTTACTCAGGGACACAGAATTGTTACTTAGGGACAGACACATAATTGTTACTCGGGGACACATAATTGTTACTCGGGGACACAGAATTGTTACTCAGGGACACAGAATTGTTACTTAGGGACAGACACATAATTGTTACTCGGGGACACATAATTGTTACTCGGGGACACATAATTGTTACTCGGGGACACAGAATTGTTCCTCAGGGACACAGAATTGTTACTGAGGGACACAGAATTGTTACTGAGGGACACAGAATTGTTACTGAGGGACACAGAATTGTTACTGAGGGACACAGAATTGTTACACAAGGAAAATCACAGAATTGTTACTGAGGGACACAGAATTGTTACTGAGGGACACAGAATTGTTACTCGGGAACACAGAATTGTTACTCGGGAACACAGAATTGTTACTCAGGAACACAGAATTGTTACTCAGGAACACAGAATTGTTACTCAGGAACACAGAATTGTTACTCAGGGACACAGAATTGTTACTCAGGGACACAGAATTGTTACTCAGGGACACAGAATTGTTACTGAGGGACAGACACAGAATTGTTACTGAGGGACAGACACAGAATTGTTACTGAGGGACACAGAATTGTTACTGAGGGACACAGAATTGTTACTGAGGGACACAGAATTGTTACTGAGGGACACAGAATTGTTACTGAGGGACACAGAATTGTTACTGAGGGACAGACACAGAATCGTTACTCAGGGACACAGAATCGTTACTCAGTGACACTGAATCGTTACTCAGGGACACAGAATCGTTACTCAGGGACACAGAATCGTTACTCAGGGACACAGAACTGTTACTCAGGGACACAGAATTGTTACTCAGGGACACAGAATTGTTACTCAGGGACAGACACAGAATTGTTACTCAGGGACACAGAATTGTTACTCAGGGACACAGAATTGTTACTGAGGGACACAGAATCGTTACTGAGGGACACAGAATCGTTACTGAGGGACACAAAATCGTTACTCGGGGACACAGAATCGTTACTCGGGGACACAGAATCGTTGAATTAAAGAGTATGTCAGACAACACGCAGAGGAGTGGCAGAGGAGGCAATGTTTCAGGAGCGAGCAGACGTGGCAGCAGAGGAAGGGGTCGAGGCAGCACTAGTCGCAGCCAGAGGCCAGTGCTCCCGGTGTCATCCAGCGGTCGTGTCTCCACCGACAACCCTGCCGTCATCGATTGGTTGACTCGGTCATCTTCCTCTTCCTAGGTCACCGCTGACACCTACAGCCAACGGTCGGTGGGTACGTCAGACACAACCGTTAGTTGGCATGGCCCGGGAGCAAGCCCACTGAAATCACGTGTCCTCTACCTGCCCCTGTCCTTTGGTGTTCCCTCACCAAGCGAAGTATCGCATGCTGTGGGCTCAGCCCCACTGTACAGTGAGGAAGAGCTAACAGAGGGCGGTCAGGAACGGGGGGAGACATCCGACTCTTCAGCAGCCAGGCGAAGAAGTAGTGGCGAGGAGAGTGGCTCGGTAGCCGGTCTAGAGACAGGTCTGTCTCCTGACCCACACGCAGCCGAGGGGGCTAGTAGTGAGGCGGAGACCCTAATTGATGATGATGAGGCTGATCGCACTTGGCAGCCTCGTCGTCATCAGGCTATTGCTTCCGCATCATCAGGAGAAGAGGGTGCCAGCTTGGCAGCGAGCAAAACAGTCGGTGGGTTGCCCAGGAGGCAGCAGGGTCGCAGCAGTGTCAGTGGAGGCAAACGGCCACGGAGTAGAGCACCAGCTCCACTGCAGCCTACCACCACGGCCAGTAGTGGTGCCGGTGTGCACGGAGAAGGTAGCAGTCAGCCAGTGAGGAGTAGCGGGGGCAAAGTTTCCTACTCGGCGGTGTGGCAATTTTTCGTCAAGCCGCCCGAGGAAGTAAACGTAGCCGTATGTCGACTATGTGGCCAGAAAGTCAAGCGTGGCCAGGGGGCCAATGTTGGGACTACAGCGTTGCGTCAGCATATGCAGCGTCGCCATTCGGTGGCCTGGGAAAACCGTGATAAAGATACGGCGGTTCTGCCTGCCCCAGCCATGTCATAGGGTGCTGGCAGATTACGGGCCTCCCATTGCTGCTGCCAGGCCCGTAATCTGTCATGGGCCCCTGTACCGCCTCCTCATGCTGCTGCCAGGTCCAGAGTGTCTCATGGGTCCCTGTACGGCCTCCCATTGCTGCTGTCTCCATCGCCACACTCTGCCATGTGCCACTTTCAGGTCTCCTCACACTGCTGGTGGGTTCCATTTTGTCATAGGGTGCTGGCAGATTACGGGCCTCCCATTGCTGCTGCCAGGCCCGTAATCTGCCATGGGCCCCCGTACCGACTCCTCATGCTGCTGCCAGGTCCAGAGTGTCTCATGGGTCCCTGTACAGCCTCCCATTGCTGCTGTCTCCATCGCCACACTCTGCCATGTGCCACTTTCAGGTCTCCTCACACTGCTGGTGGGTTCCATTTTGTCATAGGGTGCTGGCAGATTACGGGCCTCCCATTGCTGCTGCCAGGCCCGTAATCTGCCATGGGCCCCTGTAAAGCCTCCTCATGCTGCTGCCAGGTCCAGAGTGTGTCATGGGTCCCTGTACGGCCTCCCATTGCTGCTGTCTCCATCGCCACACTCTGCCATGTGCCACTTTCAGGTCTCCTCACACTGCTGGTGGGTTCCATTTTGTCATAGGGTGCTGGCAGATTACGGGCCTCCCATTGCTGCTGCCAGGCCCGTAATCTGTCATGGGCCCCTGTACCGCCTCCTCATGCTGCTGCCAGGTCCAGAGTGTCTCATGGGTCCCTGTACGGCCTCCCATTGCTGCTGTCTCCATCGCCACACTCTGCCATGTGCCACTTTCAGGTCTCCTCACACTGCTGGTGGGTTCCATTTTGTCATAGGGTGCTGGCAGATTACGGGCCTCCCATTGCTGCTGCCAGGCCTGTAATCTGCCATGGGCCCCCGTACCGACTCCTCATGCTGCTGCCAGGCCCGTAATCTGTCATGGGCCCCTGTACCGCCTCCTCATGCTGCTGCCAGGTCCAGAGTGTCTCATGGGTCCCTGTACGGCCTCCCATTGCTGCTGTCTCCATCGCCACACTCTGCCATGTGCCACTTTCAGGTCTCCTCACACTGCTGGTGGGTTCCATTTTGTCATAGGGTGCTGGCAGATTACCGGCCTCCCATTGCTGCTGCCAGGCCCGTAATCTGCCATGGGCCCCCGTACCGACTCCTCATGCTGCTGCCAGGTCCAGAGTGTCTCATGGGTCCCTGTACAGCCTCCCATTGCTGCTGTCTCCATCGTTACACTCTGCCATGTGCCACTTTCAGGTCTCCTCACACTGCTGGTGGGTTCCATTTTGTCATAGGGTGCTGGCAGATTACGGGCCTCCCATTGCTGCTGCCAGGCACGTAATCTTCCATGGGCCCCTGTAAAGCCTCCTCATGCTGCTGCCAGGTCCAGAGTGTGTCATGGGTCCCTGTACGGCCTCCCATTGCTGCTGTCTCCATCGCCACACTCTGCCATGTGCCACTTTCAGGTCTCCTCACACTGCTGGTGGGTTCCATTTTGTCATAGGGTGCTGGCAGATTACGGGCCTCCCATTGCTGCTGCCAGGCCCGTAATCTGTCATGGGCCCCTGTACCGCCTCCTCATGCTGCTGCCAGGTCCAGAGTGTCTCATGGGTCCCTGTACGGCCTCCCATTGCTGCTGTCTCCATCGCCACACTCTGCCATGTGCCACTTTCAGGTCTCCTCACACTGCTGGTGGGTTCCATTTTGTCATAGGGTGCTGGCAGATTACGGGCCTCCCATTGCTGCTGCCAGGCCTGTAATCTGCCATGGGCCCCCGTACCGACTCCTCATGCTGCTGCCAGGCCCGTAATATGTCATGGGCCCCTGTACCATTTCCTCATGCTGCTGCCAGGTCCAGAGTGTGTCATGGGTCCCTGTACGGCCTCCCATTGCTGCTGTCTCCATCGCCACACTCTGCCATGTGCCACTTTCAGGTCTCCTCACACTGCTGGTGGGTTCCATTTTGTCATAGGGTGCTGGCAGATTACGGGCCTCCCATTGCTGCTGCCAGGCCCGTAATCTGCCACGGGCCCCCGTACCGACTCCTCATGCTGCTGCCAGGCCCGTAATCTGTCATGGGCCCCTGTACCGCCTCCTCATGCTTCTGCCAGGTCCAGAGTGTCTCATGGGTCCCTGTACGGCCTCCCATTGCTGCTGTCTCCATCGCCACACTCTGCCATGTGCCACTTTCAGGTCTCCTCACACTGCTGGTGGGTTCCATTTTGTCATAGGGTGCTGGCAGATTACGGGCCTCCCATTGCTGCTGCCAGGCCCGTAATCTGCCATGGGCCCCCGTACCGACTCCTCATGCTGCTGCCAGGTCCAGAGTGTGTCATGGGTCCCTGTACGGCCTCCCATTGCTGCTGTCTCCATCGCCACACTCTGCCATGTGCCACTTTCAGGTCTCCTCACACTGCTGGTGGGTTCCATTTTGTCATAGGGTGCTGGCAGATTACGGGCCTCCCATTGCTGCTGCCAGGCCCGTAATCTGCCACGGGCCCCCCTACCGACTCCTCATGCTGCTGCCAGGCCCGTAATCTGTCATGGGCCCCTGTACCGCCTCCTCATGCTGCTGCCAGGTCCAGAGTGTCTCATGGGTCCCTGTACGGCCTCCCATTGCTGCTGTCTCCATCGCCACACTCTGCCATGTGCCACTTTCAGGTCTCCTCCCACTGCTGGTGGGTTCCATTTTGTCATAGGGTGCTGGCAGATTACGGGCCTCCTATTGCTGCTGCCAGACCCGTAATCTGCCATGGGCCCCCGTACCGACTCCTAATGCTGCTGCCAGGCCCGTAATCTGTCATGGGCCCGTGTACTGCCTCCTCATGCTGCTGCCAGGTCCAGAGTGTCTCATGGGTCCCTGTACGGCCTCCCATTGCTGCTGTCTCCATCGCCACACTCTGCCATGTGCCACTTTCAGGTCTCCTCACACTGCTGGTGGGTTCCATTTTGTCATAGGGTGCTGGCAGATTACGGGCCTCTTATTGCTGCTGCCAGGCCCGTAATCTGCCATGGGCCCCCGTACCGACTCCTCATGCTGCTGCCAGGTCCAGAGTGTCTCATGGGTCCCTGTACGGCCTCCCATTGCTGCTGTCTCCATCGCCACACTCTGCCATGTGCCACTTTCAGGTCTCCTCACACTGCTGGTGGGTTCCATTTTGTCATAGGGTGCTGGCAGATTACGGGCCTCCCATTGCTGCTGCCAGGCCCGTAATCTGCCATGGGCCCCCGTACTGACTCCTCATGCTGCTGCCAGGCCCGTAATCTGTCATGGGCCCCTGTACGGCCTCCTCATGCTGCTGCCAGGTCCAGAGTGTGTCATGGGTCCCTGTACGGCCTCCCATTGCTGCTGTCTCCATCGCCACACTCTGCCATGTGCCACTTTCAGGTCTCCTCACACTGCTGGTGGGTTCCATTTTGTCATAGGGTGCTGGTAGATTACGGGCCTCCCATTGCTGCTGCCAGGCCCGTAATCTGCCATGGGCCCCCGTACCGACTCCTCATGCTGCTGCCAGGTCCAGAGTGTCTCATGGGTCCTTGTACGGCCTCCCATTGCTGCTGTCTCCATCGCCACACTCTGCCATGTGCCACTTTCAGGTCTCCTCACACTGCTGGTGGGTTCCATTTTGTCATAGGGTGCTGGCAGATTACGGGCCTCCCATTGCTGCTGCCAGGCCCGTAATCTGCCATGGGCCCCTGTACCGCCTCCTCATGCTGCTGCCAGGCCCGTAATCTGTCATGGGCCCCTGTACCGCCTCCTCATGCTGCTGCTAGATCCAGAGTGTCTCATGGGTCCCTGTACGGCCTCCCATTGCTGCTGTCTCCATCGCCACACTCTGCCATGTGCCACTTTCAGGTCTCCTCACACTGCTGGTGGGTTCCATTTTGTCATAGGGTGCTGGCAGATTACGGGCCTCCCATTGCTGCTGCCAGGCCCGTAATCTGCCATGGGCCCCCGTACCGACTCCTCATGCTGCTGCCAGGCCCGTAATCTGTCATGGGCCCCTGTACCGCCTCCTCATGCTGCTGCCAGGTCCAGAGTGTCTCATGGGTCCCTGTACGGCCTCCCATTGCTGCTGTCTCCATCGCCACACTCTGCCATGTGCCACTTTCAGGTCTCCTCACACTGCTGGTGGGTTCCAATTTGTCATAGGGTGCTGGCAGATTACGGGCCTCCCATTGCTGCTGCCAGGCCCGTAATCTGTCATGGGCCCCTGTACCGCCTCCTCATGCTGCTGCCAGGTCCAGAGTGTGTCATGGGTCCCTGTACGGCCTCCCATTGCTGCTGTCTCCATCGCCACACTCTGCCATGTGCCACTTTCAGGTCTCCTCACACTGCTGGTGGGTTCCATTTTGTCATAGGGTGCTGGCAGATTACGGGCCTTCCATTGCTGCTGCCAGGCCCGTATTCTGCCATGGGCCCCCGTACCGACTCCTCATGCTGCTGCCAGGCCCGTAATCTGTCATGGGCCCCTGTACGGCCTCCTCATACTGCTGCCAGGCCCGTAATCTGTCATGGGCCCCTGTACTGCCTCCTCATGCTGCTGCCAGGTCCAGAGTGTCTCATGGGTCCCTGTACGGCCTCCCATTGCTGCTGTCTCCATCGCCACACTCTGCCATGTGCCACTTTCAGGTCTCCTCACACTGCTGGTGGGTTCCAATTTGTCATAGGGTGCTGGCAGATTACGGGCCTCCCATTGCTGCTGCCAGGCCCGTAATCTGCCATGGGCCCCCGTACCGATTCCTCATGCTGCTGCCAGGCCCGTAATCTGTCATGGGCCCCTGTTCCGCCTCCTCATGCTGCTGCCAGGTCCAGAGTGTGTCATGGGTCCCTGTACGGCCTCCCATTGCTGCTGTCTCCATCGCCACACTCTGCCATGTGCCACTTTCAGGTCTCCTCACACTGCTGGTGGGTTCCATTTTGTCATAGGGTGCTGGCAGATTACGGGCCTCCCATTGCTGCTGCCAGGCCCGTAATCTGCCATGGGCCCCTGTACCGCCTCCTCATGCTGCTGCCAGGTCCAGAGTGTGTCATGGGTCCCTGTACGGCCTCCCATTGCTGCTGTCTCCATCGCCACAGTCTGCCATGTGCCACTTTCAGGTCTCCTCACACTGCTGGTGGGTTCCATTTTGTCATAGGGTGCTGGCAGATTACGGGCCTCCCATTGCTGCTGCCAGGCCCGTAATCTGTCATGGGCCCCCGTACCGACTCCTCATGCTGCTGCCAGGCCCGTAATCTGTCATGGGCCCCTGTACCGCCTCCTCATGCTGCTGCCAGGTCCAGAGTGTGTCATGGGTCCCTGTACGGCCTCCCATTGCTGCTGTCTCTATCGCCACACTCTGCCATGTGCCACTTTCAGGTCTCCTCACACTGCTGGTGGGTTCCATTTTGTCATAGGGTGCTGGCAGATTACGGGCCTCCCATTGCTGCTGCCAGGCCCGTAATCTGCCACGGGCCCCCGTACCGACTCCTCATGCTGCTGCCAGGCCCGTAATCTGTCATGGGCCCCTGTACCACCTCCTCATGCTGCTGCCAGGTCCAGAGTGTCTCATGGGTCCCTGTACGGCCTCCCATTGCTGCTGTCTCCATCGCCACACTCTGCCATGTGCCACTTTCAGGTCTCCTCACACTGCTGGTGGGTTCCATTTTTTCATAGGGTGCTGTATGGCCTCCCATTGCTGCTGCCTCCACCGCCACACTGTGGCTCCACACTCTGGTTTTGGCCCCGTGACTGCCCAAATGAGTGAAGTGTGCGGTGATTCTAAGATCGACGGCACTCATCTGCATGTCATACTGACTGACAGTATTATTTCTCTTCCCCAGCAGACTCCAAGGGCATTTAAATTAAAGGTACAGTGTTCTGCACGAATATAAAGGTTCTCTGAAGCCTAGAAACACCCTTTTTATAACTTAAATTCGCAGCGAATATATTCGCATCGAATCAAATTTATTCCTCGAATTCTCTGAATCAGCCGAATCGAATTTTTGAATACTTCGCTCATCTCTATCAGGAATCACAGGCAAAGGAATAAGACCATACGGCAATTTGGATCCTGCAGTGGCCCGTTTAAATAGCCCGCCCGGCACCGATAGGCATGCCTGGGTCCTAGTGCCTGCCCAGCGCCGTCATTGGTGACAGGTGTGCCTGGGTCCTAGTGCCCGCCTTCCTGTATGCCTTGTCATGATCCTGCGCATGCGCAGATTCGTGCGCCGCGGCGATCTTCCCTGACACTGTTGTTGAGTCCTGCAATCACATTATGAGCTCCTTGTAAAACTATTATCTCTTTCCAATAACATCTATTAACAAGAGAAGATATGGACCCCACAATTCCTCTATATACTCCACAATTCTCCCATGTGGACACCTCGTAAGTGGTTCTCCAGTATAGACTCCCAGTTTGGGGAACTCATTTAGAAGAAGCCGTCAGCTAGAATCAAACTCCCTACTCTACAGTATGGTGAAGACCAAGGAGGCCTAGCAATACCAAATGTTAGACTTTATTTTATAGCTGCCCAACTTCAGCATCTTACCAGGTGGGACTTAGTAGACACATTAGATCCCATCCATCGATTGCTACTTCCATCAGATACAGATTTCACATCACTCTCACACTTGTTAATGGTCTTCAGATGGCACCAGTGGGAAAGGCATGATCTCTCATCTATTTATTCCAGTCTTTTGACTCTTACCGAAGACTTATAGAAAGAAATGGAAAACAGTCAGAGGAAATAAGAGAAAGTGGTGGGAGATGATTTTGACCTCCATACCTCTCATCTCTCTATCCTCTTCACAGAAACTCAGTCATTTCTTTTGCATAGAGCTTTCAGGACCCCAGCTCAATTCTTCAGCTAGGACAGGAGGGATTTCCCCTTTGACCCCACTTGTAGCGGTGATGTTGGGATTTGATACGTGTTTTGGAGATATTCAAAAAGTGGAGCGATATGACCAGTATTATAATGTTGGTATTCAATATTCCTCAGGTGTGCCTCTTGGTCTCAATAGAGGAGGAATTATTTACACCTCCTCCTATTACAAGTCATAGAGCAATAGTGAGGCTGCTGTTTATTGACCATAAAAAATATTATGATCTTGGCTATCATCTCAAACTCCCAGCAGACAACAGTGACTTGAGCAGGTGAACTCCACAATAACATGTGAAAAACAAACTTACCAACATTGTAATTCCCCCAGGAGATGTATGTCTGGCAGAACTGGCTGGATACTCCTTGTTCACTCCTGGTTAGTTCTTCATAGGCTTTTAAAATCTTATCTCTTTTAGCCCCATAGAAGGAGAACGGCCAGTTGTATCCTACTGAATGGTGACTACATTGGAGACCCATACTTGGGGTATAATCCTGTAGACACGGGCCTCATTGAACGGTGTCAGCTATCTATGTATGTACTGGGGGGAGTTACTTGCCGTGTACAGCTGAATTGTTCTAGGTTGTTTCTTCTTTTCTCTGTTCATTTGTTTATAAAAGGTAAAAGTGACACCATAGACAAAGCAAGTTATTGTTCTGTATGATCTGTAACAGTGCCACAACTGCCTATACGTGAGAATGTATGACTCCATTGTCTGGGCTGAATGTTGGGAATACTGTGCGCACTTAGAAACTTTCTTAATCAAATCTATTTGATTAAAAAATACTGTAGATAATGCTGTACATATTCTTTCTATTCATAAGATATATTTAATAATGAACATTAAAAATAGAAAGCAACTTTATGTAGCCCTTTTATATAGAATTCTATCTTCTTTCTTTCTCTACAGGTAGATTGATGAACCAGGTTTTTGGAACTTTTTTGTCTTCATGAATACAGCTGAGTCACATGGAAAATAAAACACATGGGTGTCTTAATTGACTGAAAGTCTTTACTGCAGTTCACTGGAGGATTCACACGGGATACAAGTCATATCTGTGTTCTAAAAGTCATGGTTTGGATCCTCTTCCACATTGATCCAGCAGGAGAAAAGTAATTTCAGTGTTCTGGAAGTGACAATGGCTTTACAATAAAGTCCAACCCCAGTATACATAAGAGGAGTCATTTCATACTTTGTAGATTTGTAGATTTTGTAGATTTGTAGATTTTACAATGGAGAGAAAATATATCACACACCATAAGGCTTGCAAGGGAGAGAAGCCATATCATTGTTCTGAATGTGGCAAAACTTTGACACGCAAGACATCCCTTATAATACACCAAAGAGTTCACACTGGAGAGAAGCCATATCAGTGTTCTGAATGTGATAAAGCTTTTACACGGAAGTCAGATCTTATTAAACACATGAGGATTCACACTGGAGAGAAGCCATATCAGTGTTATGAATGTGATAAAACTTTTACAGTGAAGTCATATCTTAATAGACACCAGAGGATTCACACTGGAGAGAAGCCATATCAGTGTTCTGGATGTGATAAAGCTTTTACACAGATGTCAAGTCTTATCACACACCAGAGGCTTCACACTGGACAAAGGTCATATCAGTGTTCTGAATGTGATAAAGCTTTTACAGTGAAGTCACATCTTATCACACACCAGAGGAGTCACACTGGAGAGAAGTCATATCCGTGTTTTAAATGTGATAAAGCTTTTACTCAGAAGTCAAGTCTTCTCACACACCAGAGGAGTCACATTGGAGAGAAGCCATATCAGTGTTCTGAATGTGATAAAACTTTTACAGTGAAGTCAGATCTTACCAGACACCAGAGAATTCACACTGGAGAGAAGTCATGTCAGTGTTCTGAATGTGATAAAGCTTTTACACAGAAGTCAAATCTTATCAGACACCAGAGGATTCACACTGGAGAGAAGCCATATCAGTGTTCTGAATGTGATAAAACTTTTACACAGAAGTCATATATTATCACACACCAGAGGATTCACACTGGAGAGAAGCCATATCAGTGTTCTGAATGTGAGAAAGCTTTTACACGGAAGTCAGATCTTATCAGACACCAGAGGAGTCACACTGGAGAGAAGCCATTTTAATGCTCTCAATGTGACAAAACTTTTACAGTTAATGCCGGTCTAATCTATCACCGGAGGATTCACAAATTTCAGCATAGATTATATTCTGGAAAAAAGGAATATTAAATAAGTTTCAGGTGTCACAAGTTAGTTTCACATCCCCAATGTCATCCCACAAGCTAGAGAAGAAGGGAGAAGATAAAATGCTACTTTAGAAGAAACAAACTAAAATCTGAGCAAACTGGAATGTAATGATCGGATGAACTGAGTTTAGTGCTTATGTCCATCAATACACAACTAGATGGGATTTGAATATTTTATCGCTTGACAATTTGTTTTAAGATAAGCATCAATAACTGAACAGCTTCCCTCATGATTCTCATCTTTATCATGGAGCTTTGAATGAACATGTAATGCATTTTCATGATACAGCAACTGAGTTGTGTTTCCAAGCATTTTCTTCATTTCTGGATCCTGAGGTAATACATGACCAACACTGCCTCAGTACCAGAGACTAGGATGGGGTCTATTATCTTACCAAGTCTCTGAAGCCTCAGTGGGAGAGTCCATTCCAGGTTCTTCTGACTATTGATACATGATCAGCCAGGCGTGAGGTCTCCAGCTAAGCCCACTTTGTCCACTCCTCCCATTACATGTTCCATCTCCTCTCCCATTATCAATGCCTTCTTTCCACATTTCATCTCTCATTGATATTATTATTATTGTTATTATATAGGATTTATATGGCGCCAACAGTTTGCTCAGCGCTTTACAATATAACGGGAGACAATACAGTAACCATACAGTTTAATACAAGAGGGATAGGAGGGCCCTGCTCCTCAGAGCTTACAATCTAGGAGGGAGGGGCTAGTGGTACAAAAGGTAGTAACTGTGGGGGATGGACTGGTTGGAAGAGTAAAAGATTCCATTATTAGCTGAGGGCAGGATAGGCTTCCCTGAAGATATAGGTTTTCAGAAATCACCTAAAAGTGAGCAGAGTAGGCAATAGTCTGATAAATTGGGGTAGAGAGTTCCAGAGGATGGGGGAAGCTCTGGAGACGAGCATGGGAAGAGGAGACAAGGGAGCTAGAGAGCAGGAGGTCGTGCGAGGAGCGGAGAGTACGGTTTGGGTGATATTTGGAGACAAGATCGGTGATGTAATTTGGGGCAGAGTTATAAATGGCTTTATATGTTATTGTTAGTGTTTTGAATTTTCTCCGTTGGGCAATGGGAAGCCAGTGAAGGGATTGGCAGAGAGGGGTGGAGGACACTGAGTGGAGGCCAGTGGAGGGATTGGCAGAGAGGGGTGGCGGACACTGAGTGGAGGCCAGTGGAGGGATTGGCAGAGAGGGTGGAGGCCAGTGGAGGGATTGGCAAAGAGAGGTGGAGGACACTGAATGGAGGCCAGTGGAGGGATTGGCAGAGGGGGATGGAGGACACTGAATGGAGGCCAGTGGAGGGATTGGTGGAGGACACTGAATGGAGGCCAGTGGAGGGATTGGCAGAGAGGGGTGGAGGACACTGAGTGGAGGCCAGTGGAGGGATTGGCAGATAGGGATGGCTGATACAGAATGTTTTGTAAGGTGGATGATATCAGCAGCATTCATGATAGACTGAAGAAGGGATAGCCTGCAATGAGGTCGGCCAGTGAGGAGGGAGTTACAATAGTCGAGGCGTGATATAACAAGGGAGTGAATAAGTTGCTTAGTGGTTTCCGAGGTTAGGAACGGCCATATCTTGGAGCTGTTGTGGAGGTGAAGTCTACAAGATTTGGACAGTGATTGGATTTGGGGCTGAAATGACAGATGGGAGTCTAGGATGAAACCTAGCACCCTGGCATGAGGGGAGGGACTGATGGTTGTGTTATTGATCTTGATGGAGAAGTCAGGGAAGGGGGCACGGGGTGGGGGCAATACTAAGAGCTCAGTTTTGGAAAGATTGAGTTTGAGGAAGTGGAGTGACATCCATGCCGATATGTCACTTAGTAGGGTAGTAATGCGAAAGGAGACTGAAGGGGTGAGGTGTGGAGGAGACTGAAGGGGTGAGGTAAGGGGTAGAAAGATAGATTTGTGTGTCATCAGGATAGAGATAGTACTTAAAGCCATGGGAGTTTATCAAGTAACCAAGGGAGGAGGTGTAGATGGAGAAGAGTAGGGGTCCAAGGACAGAACCTGGAGGGACCCCTACAGAAAGAGGGAGTGAAGAGGAGGAGGCAGAGTTAAAGGTAACGCTGAATGAGCTCTGTGATAGGAGGAGAACCAGGAGAGCGCAGAGTCTTGGAGGCCAAGAGAGTGGAGTTTTTTTGAGGAGGAAGGGATGGTCAACCGTATCAAAAGCTGCAGAGAGGTCATGTAGTAAGAGTAAGGATCAGTGGCCATTGGTTGGGATGAGTACGGAGTAGTGGCCATTGGTTGGGATGAGTACGGAGTAGTGGCCATTGGTTGGGATGAGTACGGGGTGGCCATTGGTTGGGATGAGTACAGAGTAGTGGCCATTGGTTGGGATGAGTACGGGGTGGCCATTGGTTGGGATGAGTACGGAGTAGTGGCCATTGGTTGGGATGAGTACGGAGTAGTGGCCATTGGTTTTAGCAGTTCATAGATCATTAGTGAGTTTTAGTAGGGTAGTTTCAGTGGAGTGGAGTGAGGGAATGCCAGACTGTAAAGGTTCGAGAAGGTTGTTGTCGGTGAGATGGGAGCTCAGGCGATTGTAGACTAAGAGTTCTAATAGTTTAGAGGTAAATGGCAGCAGGGAGATAGGTCTTAAGTTGTTCAGGTTGGTGGGGTCCAGCGAGAGCTTTTTAAGTATGGGAGTGATGTGCGCATGCTTTAGAGGGGAGTGGAAGGCACCAGTAAAGAGGTAGAGATTGAAGATGTGAGTGAGGGAGCATAGGATGGAAGAAGAGGGTGACCGTAGTAGTTGTGAGGGGACAGGATCCAGGGGGCAGGTAGTGAGACGGGCTTCTGAGAGACCTTAGTTGACCTCTTTGGTAGTAGCAAGGTCAGAAGAGGAAAGTGTTGAGGGAGGTTTAGTATAAGGTATGCTAAGTGGGATGGATGTCTGTGCAGTGGAGATGTCCCTATGAATTGCATCAATCTTGTTTTTGAAATGATTTGCAATCTCGTGAGCAGTGAGTGAGGTACTGGGTGGAGGTGGAGAAAGTTGAGAGTTAGAAATAGAGAAGAGACAACGAGGACTGGATGACAAGGTATTGATGAGAGTGACAAAGTAGGCTTGTCTGGCAGCATGGAGGGAGGAATTGTATGTGAAGAAAGCAGATTTATATCGGGTGAATGCTTGGTGAGATTTGGTTTTACGCCACATTCGCTCCAGCACACGACTATGTCGTTTAAGATCTCTGGTGTTGTCAGTCTGCCAAGGTTGTAATGGGCGGGGCCTGATGCTTCGTGTGGTTAGAGGAACAAGTGAGTCTAATGTGGATGAAAGTGAACTGTTGTAGACAGCAGTGTCCAGGTCAGGGCAGGACAGGGGAGAGATTCTGTCATAGAGTTGGTCAGTTGCAGAGTGGAAGGGAGAAGGGTTCAAGTTGTGAAGGTTTCTGCAGGTGATTGCTGATTGGAGGGATAAGTGTTTGAAGATGAGGAGACTGTGAAGGTGATGAGATTGTGATCAGAGAGAGGAAAGGGGGTGTTTGTGAGGTTGTAGGATATCCTCTCATGGGTGACAACCTTTCAGGCAGGTCTGTGTCTGTGACACCAGCTAGAAAGAAGTCTCTGTTCAGTGAGAAAACAACATCCCAAGCTGATGCAGGCCTTCCAATACTGAGTTACTGCTGATTTAGGGGATGTATTCAGCAGTAAAACGTAAGCCCAGCTGGCCACTTGTGTTCCATGTGGTTCTGCCAAATGGGATTCCATCAGGTGAAGATCAGAAATCCTTGTTCCATGTTTTCTCTTTCCAGCTATTACTCCTCTCCATAGACTAATCACACAATACAACTGCCAGAGATCTGAACTTACAAAGTGCTGAGTGTGCGGTCATATTCCTACCACTTCTTCCGGGGGACTGACATTCCTCTGATTGGGGTTCACAATAATCACTCTGAGTGCACACATCTCTTTTTGGTGGAAAGTTTGTAAAGAAAACTTCTTCTCCCTGGAAATATTACAACGTTGGCACCAAAGTGTAACTATGGGCAAAATCACTAATGACATTAATAATGAAATCTGTCATTAGCAGATCAGGTTTTGTTTTTCCGAGTCTCCTATTGTTTTATTTTTTGTTGTCCCTCCCAGTAGATATTTTTTGTCTACTTCCTGTAGAAGGCCAAGTCTTTTGGGAAAAATGGCAGTTGGAGGGGTTGGGGCAAATCCTATAACACTGCTGGGGGTGCTCACAACTGTCAGTTGTCATTCATATGGGGGTTGGACCTTATAGAGAACCTGTTGCTGTAACTGCTGTAGAAGCGTTAGCTGAAGTTGGGCTTTACTTGTTGTGTGTCTTATAATCTATCTAAGACTTCCCTGTACAGGGTGACAACGCTGCTGTGTAATGTTCCTGCAGGATGATCAGGGTTGTCACCCTGTTACAGAAGGTGGGAAAATAACAGATCTACAGACAGGACCAACAGCTGATACAACTATGTTGCAGAGGGAACTCTGGGAATGCTAATGACAGATTGCATTACACATTCAGTTAGCAGACTTCCTGCTGTTGGTCTGATGTTTGAATTGTGTTCTGATATTTACTGTCCTGCTGTAAAAGGTGTAAATGATCGCCCGCATGTTTCCTGTAGTAGCAGGGACTACAAACTCATATCAGGAATAGTAGGATGGGTACCTACCCAAGGGGGTCACCTTTTTGGATTTGGGGGAAACATTTCACATGGTTTCTTTCCATTAATGACACCGACAAGGGGAGTCTCACTTCACTAACAATAGGAGAGCCAATCACAGGCCAGTAACATTTCATGGTGTCACAATGTATTGCAGAATGTTTAATCCCCATTGGTCCAATGGATTCCTAGTCCTTCCAGATACATTGCTTCTTGTGTGGAAGGAGCGCCCTAAAATGGCTTCCCTTCTATTCCACCCATAGCTGTACTTTAGGTCATGTTGCCCCTCCCCCATATCTGTAAGGGAAAGCCTCAATTAATCCCAATACTCCCCTGGCCTTCCAGTGAGAAGAAACATTTTCTCTGGAGTGGAGATGTTTTATGCAGTGAGCCCTTCATAGACGGGATGGGGAATCTAAGTAATCTAAGATAAGTAAGATGAACCGGTGTACTGGAGTCATGGATCAGATAACCAATGACACCATTGATGGTATAGCAGAGCTGACAGCAGAAGTGGCTCCATCACCTAAGGTGGTGTCACAGAACTGCATGGTGGCTGACTATCTCTCGGAAGATCAAGGCGGAGCCTGCAAACTGGTGTCAGAGAGTGTTGTACATTTATATTAGATCATGAGGATCTCAGAAGGGGATATCTACACAAGGTAAAGGAGTTCCAACAGTCACCTGGGTGGGGGGAAGTGGGATCCATTTTCTTGGATGGGGTTAGTTGGAACTTGGTTGAGTAATATGGTGGCTTTGCTTCTTAGGCCATTAGTTGCTACTATAGATTTGATAATAATTTTATACATTGCTGCTGTTGTGTCTTTTGCTGCCAGTTGATTTTGCTTGTTTATGCACATGATTACATTCACATTGTTAGGCCAGAAGATTATTTAAAACCCCATAAACTTTTTCTTATTTTCTGAAAGCAGAGACCCTGGAGAATATAATGGTGGTGGTTTTTATCACACAATATTAGCACAGCTGTCTATGAAATGCATATTTTCAGCAAAAAAAACACTAACGATAATTCCAGTGCAGACAAACACAATATATGACCCAATTTGATGAAATATGAAAGATGAGGTTGGCATCAAGTATATAGATACCAAACATGTCAAGCTTTAAAAATGTCATGTGCTTGTGAAATGGTGACAAACTTCAGTACCAGAAATTGTCCATAGGTGACGCTTTAAAAGCCTTTACAGTCATCAGTTTATATAGTGAACCATGAATGATGGCCCTAGAGTTATTCCTCTCCCTCTGGTGTGTGCAGAGATATGTACAATGTGTAGTGTGATTGATGTTTTCCTACATAACCGCACCCAACCCTTGCAATTGCTCATGTATACGGGAACTGGGGGCTTTAAAATGTGTTTTGTGTGTTTTTTCATTTACAGTGTGTTACTTTACACTTTTCTTTCTCTGAACTTTATTATTGCCATATAGGGGGTTAATAGCCTCGCATGTGATAACATATTGCTGGTCACAGGTCCTCTTTAAAGAAACACAAGAGGTCTATCAGACCCCTAATGTCACCTCTGGACCCCAAAATAGATGGTTAATAAATAGACAGTTCAGTGTACAGACAGAGGGGGGATTTACTAAATACAACTAGGCTGTTCTCTTTACACTTTTCACAGAACTTTCCCCCGGAGCTTAGTGAATGCGGTGAAATCTGACTTTACAAAGAATATCCAATCACACGCAAAGAAAATGTAAAAAATGCAATTTTGCTTCCACATGATTGGCTGATGGAAGTCAGGAGAGCTTCACCTCATTACCCGACCCCTCGTCTACTAAGGTACATTTCTTATCCTTCTGGTATTCAAGGGGTTAAACACAAATGAGGTTTGTATTATTATTTCAGCAAGCGGTCATGTAAAATTGATCCGGGCAGCTGTAGAAGCAGCCAATCACTTTACAGTACGGAGAATGTGCCGCCCCTCCCCCCTGCTGGTGCCTGCCGTGTTTCCTCCAGGATGTTCAGGACGGAGGAACATCGGTAAACCACTTCATCTTACTAAGCAGGAGGAGCTTGGAGAGGATCTGATCCCCCGATCTCATCTGTGATGACTGAACCCCGAAATGACAAACATTCTGTCACTTCCAGGTTCAGAGCCGCCATTCCCGGGAGCCGGAGTCACAAGTTTTTTTCCTTTTTCGGGGTAGCGATGGCGGCGGGCATTGTGAGTGACGTTGGATCTATTCGGGGGACATTTTTTACATTTTTATTTTTAATAAAGGACTTGTCACAGAAGGTCTCCTGTCATTATTTACACATTTTTTCTTGTGAATGAGTAACTGTAACATGTACTCCATACTCATTCACATGGGGGGGCTTTCAGATTCCGATAAGACCCCAGCATACAGAAAATTGGAAGGACAGGGGGCATTGTGGGGGACAGTAGGGAGGACAGGGGGCAGTGTGGGGGACAGTAGGGAGGACAGGGGGCATTGTGGGGGACAGTAGGAAGGACAGGGGGCAGTGTGGGGGACAGTAGGGAGGACAGGGGGCAGTGTGGGGACAGTAGGAAGGACAGGGGGCATTGTGGGGGAAAGTAGGGAGGACAGGGGGCAGTGTGGGGGACAGTAGGGAGGACAGGGGGCATTGTGGGGGACAGTAGGGGGGACAGGAGGCATTGTGGGGGACAGTAGGGAGGACAGGGGGCAGTGTGGGGGACAGTAGGGAGGACAGGGGGCAGTGTGGGGGACAGTAGGGAGGACAGGGGGCATTGTGGGGAAAGTAGGGAGGACAGGGGGCATTGTGGGGGAAAGTAGGGAGGACAGGGGGCATTGTGGGGAATAGTAGGAAGGACAGGAGGCAGTATGGGGGACAGTAGGGAGGACAGGGGGCATTATGGGGGACAGTAGGGAGGACAGGGGGCAGTGTGGGGAACAGTAGGGAGGACAGGGGGCATTATGGGGGACAGTAGGGAGGACAGGGGGCATTGTGGGGAACAGTAGGAAGGACAGGGGGCAGTGTGGGGAACAGTAGGGAGGACAGGGGGCATTGTGGGGGACAGTAGGGAGGACAGGGGGCAGTGTGGGGGACAGTAGGGAGGACAGGGGGCATTGTGGGGGGCAGTAGGGAGGACAGGAGGCAGTGTGGGGACAATAGGGAGGACAGGAGGCAGTGTGGGGGACAGTAGGGAGGACAGGAGGCAGTGTGGGGACAGTAGAGAGGACAGGGGGCATTGAGGGGACAGTAGGGAGGACAGGAGGCATTGTGGGGGACAGTAGGGAGGACAGGATTCATTGTGGGGGGAAGTAGGGAGAATAGGGGACATTGTGGGGGACAGTAGGGAGGATAGGGGGCAGTATGGGTGACAGTAGGGAGGACAGGGGGCAGTGTGGGGACAGTAGGGAGGACAGGGGGCAGTGTGGGGACAGTAGGGAGGACAGGGAGCATTGTGGGGGACATTAGGGAGGACAGGGGGCATTGTGGGGGACAGTAGGGAGGACAGGGGGCAGTGTAGGGACAGTAGGGAGGACAGAGGGCATTGTGGGGGACAGTAGGGAGGACAGAAGGCATTGTGGGGGACAGTAGGGAGGACAGGGGCATTGTGGGGGACAGTAGGGAGGACAGAAGGCATTGTGGGGGACAGTAGGGAGGACAGAAGGCATTGTGGGGAACATTAGGAAGGACAGGAGGCAGTATGGGGGACAGTAGGGAGGACAGGGGGCAGTGTGGGGGACAGTAGGGAGGACAGGGGGCATTGTGGGGAACAGTAGGAAGGACAGGGGGCATTGTGGGGGACAGTAGGGAGGACAGGGGGCATTGTGGGGAACAGTAGGGAGGACAGGGGGCATTGTGGGGAACAGTAGGAAGGACAGGGGGCATTGTGGGGGACAGTAGGGAGGACAGGGGGCATTGTGGGGAACAGTAGGGAGGACAGGGGGCATTGTGGGGAACAGTAGGGAGGACAGGGGGCATTGTGGGGAACAGTAGGGAGGACAGGGGGCATTGTGGGGAACAGTAGGAAGGACAGGGAGCATTGTGGGGGACAGTAGGGAGGACAGGGGGCATTGTGGGGAACAGTAGGGAGGACAGGGGGCATTGTGGGGAACAGTAGGAAGTACAGGAGGCATTGTGGGGGACAGTAGGAAGGACAGGGGGCATTGTGGGGGACAGTAGGGAGGACAAGAGGCATTGTGGGGGACAGTAGGAAGTACAGGGGGCATTGTGGGGGACAGTAGGGAGGACAGGAGGCATTGTGGGGGACAGTAGGGAGGACAGGAGGCATTGTGGGGGACAGTAGGAAGGACAGGGGGCATTGTGGGGGACAGTAGAGAGGACAGGAAGCATTGTGGGGGACAGTAGGGAGGAGAGGGGGCAGTGTGGGGAACAGTAGGGAGGACAGGGGGCATTGTGGGGGACAGTAGGGAGGACAGGAGGCATTGTGGGGGACAGTAGGGAGGACAGGGGGCATTGTGGGGGACAGTAGGGAGGACAGGGGGCATTGTGGGGGACAGTAGGGAGGACAGGGGGCATTGTGGGGGACAGTAGGGAGGACAAGAGGCAGTGTGGTGGACGGTAGGGAGGACAGGGGGCAGTGTGGGGGACAGTAGGAAGTACAGGGGGCATTGTGGGGGACAGTAGGGAGGAAGGGGGGCATTGTGGGGGACAGCAGGGAGGACAGGGGGCATTGTGGGGGACAGTAGGGAGGACAGGGGGCAGTGTGGGGGACAGTAGGGAGGACAGGGGGCAGTGTGGGGGACAGTAGGGAGGACAGGGGGCAGTGTGGGGGACAGTAGGGTGGACAGGGGGCAGTGTAGGGAAATTTGGGAGGAGAGGGGGCATTGTGTGGGACAGTAGGGAGGACAGGGGGCATTGTGGGGGACAGTAGGGAGGACATGGGGCATTGTGAGGGACAGTAGGAAGGACAGGGGGCAGTGTAGGGACAGTAGGGAAGACAGGAGGCAGTGTGGGGGACAGTAGGGAGGACAGGAGGCAGTGTGGGGGACAGTAGGAAGGACAGGGGGCATTGTGGGGAACAGTAGGAAGGACAGGGGGCATTGTGGGGGACAGTAGGGAGGACAGGAGGCAGTGTGGGGGACAGTAGGGAGGACAGGGGGCATTGTGGGGGACAGTAGGGAGGACAGGGGGCAGTGTGGGGGACAGTAGGGAGGACAGGGGGCAGTGTGGGGGACAGTAGGGAGGACAGGGGGCAGTGTGGGGGACAGTAGGGAGGACAGGGGGCATTGTGGGAGCAGTAGGGAGGACAGGGAACATTTTGGGGGACAGTAGGGAGGACAGGGGACATTGTGGGGGACAGTAGGGAGGGCAGGGAACATTTTGGGGGACAGTAGGGAGGACAGGGGACATTGTGGGGGACAGTAGGGAGGGCAGGGAACATTGTGGGGAACAGTAGGGAGGACAGGGGGAATTGTGGGGGACAGAAGGGAGGACAGGGCGAATTGTGGGGGACAGTAGGGAGGACAGGGGGCACTGAGGGGAAAGGGAGGACAGGGCGCAGTGTGGGGACAATATTGAGGATAGGGAGTAGTGTGGGGGACAGTAGGGAGGACAGGGGGCATTGTGGTTGACAGTAGGGAGGACAGGGGGCATTGTGGGGATAGAAGGTAGGACAGGGGGCATTGCATGGACAGTAGGGAGGACAGGGGGACAGTGCAGTAACAGTCGGGAGGAGAGGGGGTAGTGTGAGAGACAGTAGGGAGGACAGGGGGCATTGTGGGGACAGTAGGGAGGACAGGGGACAGTGTGGGGGACAGTAGGGAGGACAGGGGGCAATGTGGGGACAGTAGGGAGGACAGGGGGCACTGAGGGGACAGTAGGGAGGACAGGGGGCATTGTGGGGACAGTAGGGAGGACAGGGGGCATTTTGGGGGAAAGTAGGGAGAATAGGGGACATTGTGGGGGACAGTAGGGAGGACAGGAGGCAGTGTGGGGGACAGTAGGGAGGACAGGAGGCAGTGTAGGGACATTTGGGAGGACAGGGGGCATTGTGGGGACAGTAGGGAGGACAGGGGACAGTGTGGGGGACAGTAGGGAGGACAGAGGCATTGTGGGGACAGTAGGGAGGACAGGGAGCACTGAGGGGACAGTAGGGAGGACAGGGGGCATTGTGGGGACAGTAGGGAGGACAGGGGGCACTGAGGGGACAGTAGGGAGGACAGGGGGCATTGTGGGGACAGTAGGGAGGACAGGGGGCATTTTGGGGGAAAGTAGGGAGAATAGGGGACATTGTGGGGGACAGTAGGGAGGACAGGAGGCAGTGTGGGGGACAGTAGGGAGGACAGGAGGCAGTGTAGGGACATTTGGGAGGACAGGGGGCATTGTGGGGACAGTAGGGAGGACAGGGGACAGTGTGGGAGACAGTAGGGAGGACAGGAGGCAGTATGGGTCAGTAGGGAATACAGGGGGCATTGTGGGGGACAGTAGGGATGACAGAGCGCATTGTGGGTTATAGTAGGGAGGACAGGGGGCAGTGTGGGGGACATTAGGGAGGAC
The DNA here is from genome assembly GCF_062004578.1 of Staurois parvus. NCBI lineage: Eukaryota > Metazoa > Chordata > Amphibia > Anura > Ranidae > Staurois > Staurois parvus. Next base: position 48,805 of record NW_028319894.1, on the reverse strand, counting down.
AGGGGGCAGTGTGGGGGACATTAGGGAGGACAGGGGGCAGTGTGGGGGACAGTATGGAGGACAGGGGGCAGTGTGGGGGACAGTAGGGAGGACAGGGAGCAGTGTGGGGACAGTAGGGATGACAAGGGGTTGTGGGGTTGACAGGGGAACAATGAGGGGGTCTTCTGGTTCTTGTAGTTCCCCTGCATTCTGTCACTCCACACATTTTTATTTGAGTGATCCCAGTAATGACGAGTCATGCATACACCGCTGTTTTTGGGGTCACACCCCTTCCATGGTATCTGCTCCATGAAAGAGCCCCCCAACAATGCAAAAAAGCAATATGAGTCTGGTGTGGATATTAGGGGGTTAATCACACAAAAATGTTAAATATAGTGTGAGGTCCCTGTAGAAAATCCATAGCGGACCCCCAATCCGAGCATGGAGCCAAGCTGGCCAGGGAAGGGAGTGCCAAGCATGCGGCCAAGCTGGCCAGGGAAGGGAGTGCCAAGCATGCAGCCAAGCTGGCCAGGTAAGGGAGTGCCAAGCATGCAGCCAAGCTGGCCAGGGAAGGGAGTGCCAAGCATGCGGCCAAGCTGGCCAGGGAAGGGAGTGCCAAGCATGCAGCCAAGCTGGCCAGGGAGGGGAGTGCAAGGCATGCAGCCAAGCTGGCCAGGGAAGGGAGTGCCAGGCATGCAGCCAAGCTGGCCAGGGAAGGGAGTGCCAGGCATGCAGCCAAGCTGGCCAGGGAAGGGAGTGCCAGGCATGCAGCCAAGCTGGCCAGGGAAGGGAGTGCCAGGCATGCAGCCAAGCTGGCCAGGGAAGGGAGTGCCAGGCATGCGGCCCCCTCCTGAACCATATGAGGGGTACTCTGTATAGACCCTCACCAGTCCTCCTCCTGGATTCCTCTAGTCCTCCTTCTCTCCAGGAATGGCTGGGATGAGTCCTTTGGCTTTGAGTGACGGGAAGTGGAGACGTTCTCTTCCTTCTCATGTCCTCTTTACTCTTTCAGAGGGAAACGTTTCCCCACCAATGGAGAGAGATGGAGGGGAGTCTGAAGGTCTTCTCTGGAAGATCCCATTACATTCCACACCCAGACATGGAGATTCCTCCACATGGGAGGTCATGTGACAGCCAAGAAGATTCCCCATTAGAGAGGCCCCCCTCCCCCCCCCCACCAGATGGATAGAGACTAAGAATAGACAAGACGGGACACTACAGGCTCTACAGACACACTGTGTATATACTGTATATAATACCCGGGACACAAGGGAAGGGGGACGGCACACTGGGGACACCCACAGAGGAGTAATATGTCCTTACATTGGTGTCAGTGGAGTAGTATGTCCCTTACATTGGTGTCAGTGGAGTAGTATGTCTCTTACATTGGTGTCAGTGGAGTAGTATGTCCCTTATATTGGTGTCAGTGGAGTAGTATCTCCTTACATTGATGTCAGTGGAGTAGTATGTCCTTACATTGGTGTCAGTGGATTAGTATGTCCCTTACATTGGTGTCAGTGGAGTAGTATGTCCTTATATTGGTGTCAGTGGAGTGGTATGTCCCTTACATTGGTGTCAGTGGAGTAGTATGTCCTTACATTGGTGTCAGTGGAGTAGTATGTCCCTTACATTGGTGTCAGTGGAGTAGTATGTCCCTTACATTGATGTCAGAGGAGTAGTATGTCCTTACATTGGTGTCAGTGGTGTAGTATGTCCCTTACATTGGTGTCAGTGGATTAGTATGTCCCTTACATTGGTGTCAGTGGAGTAGTATGTCCTTACATTGGTGTCAGTGGAGTAGTATGTCCTTACATTGGTGTCAGTGGAGTAGTATGTCCTTACATTGGTGTCAGTGGAGTAGAATGCCATTACATGACATGAGTGGTGTCAGTAATCAGAGCTGCGATTATATGACTTCCCTCTGCCAGTCCCGGAATCTGATCTCTCCCAGTCCCAGCCTGGAGAACGGGGTCTCTGTGTTTTCTTGGACTGGGATGAAATGTGGTGTCAGGTGGAGGGGGAGGGGGGTGGTAAATGTAGGAGGAGGGGGGTAGCAGCTGTCCATGGCAGAGAGGAGGACAGACAGAACAACAGATGCACAAAGTTCCCGGATCCAGAGCCGTGCAGAACATTCACCAGCTGATAGGAGGGGAGATCAGTGACACCGAGGAGCACAGCAAACACATTGCCTTTTACATCCATTATTATTATTATTATACAGGATTTATAAAGCCCCGATAGTTGGCTCAGCGCTGTACATTACAGAGGGGACAGAACATGTGACAGAACAATACCAATACAATGTGATACATGAGGGGATCGAGGGCCCTGATCCTGGGAGCTTACAATCTAGGAGGGGGGGATGGTGGTACAGGAGGAGATAGCTGTGGGGGATGGAGTGGTAGGAAGAGTGGAGGAGATCGGCAGGTTAGCGGGGGGTGGGGTAGGCTTCCCTGAAGAGATGGGTTTTCAGGGGGCGCCTAAAGGAGAGGAGAGTAGGTGATAATCTGATGGGTTGGGGTAGGGAGTTCCAGAGGATGGGTTAACAAATAATCAAAGGTCCTCCTGCGCTATAAATGGAAGTAGAACCTCGCCTTAAGCTGCCGACACTCACCAACTGACACCTAAAACAGTGTAAATGACACCAATAAATAGTGTAACTCATAATAAATACTAAATACAAATATGGGACAATTCATAGAATACAACCTGAACCAATCACAATTCATACAATAAACGTCTTCATAGCAACAGTGTAACAATATATAAGTCGTGTCATACTGCTACTAAATATCCGTGTTCCATGATGGACACGCGTGTTCACACTGTAAATACATAGAACACGTGTGTAAACATGAACTCCCGTGCTCACACACCTACTGTATAAATAATGGACACGCGTGTTCACGCTGTAAATACATAGAACACGTGTGTAAACATGAACTCCCGTACTCACACACTACTGTATAAATAATGGACACGCGTGTTCACACTGTAAATACATAGAACACGTGTGTAAACATGAACTCCCGTGCTCACACACCTACTGTATAAATAATGGACACGCGTGTTCACACTGTAAATACATAGAACACGTGTGTAAACATGAACTCCCGTGCTCACACACCTACTGTATAAATAATGGACACGCGTGTTCACACTGTAAATACATAGAACACGTGTGTAAACATGAACTCCCGTGCTCACACACCTACTGTATAAATAATGGACACGCGTGTTCACACTGTAAATACATAGAACACGTGTGTAAACATGAACTCCCGTACTCACACACTACTGTATAAATAATGGACACGCGTGTTCACACTGTAAATACATAGAACACGTGTGTAAACATGAACTCCCGTGCTCACACACCTACTGTATAAATAATGGACATGCGTGTTCACACTGTAAATACATAGAACACGTGTGTAAACATGAACTCCCGTGCTCACACACCTACTGTATAAATAATGGACATGCGTGTTCACGCTGTAAATACATAGAACACGTGTGTAAACATGAACTCCCGTGCTCACACACCTACTGTATAAATAATGGACACGTGTGTTCACGCTGTAAATACATAGAACACGTGTGTAAACATGAACTCCCGTGCTCACACACCTACTGTATAAATAACGGACATGCGTGTTCACACTGTAAATACATAGAACACGTGTGTAAACATGAACTCCCGTGCTCACACACCTACTGTATAAATAACGGACATGCGTGTTCACACTGTAAATACATAGAACACGTGTGTAAACATGAACTCCCGTGCTCACACACCTACTGTATAAATAACGGACATGCGTGTTCACACTGTAAATACATAGAACACGTGTGTAAACATGAACTCCCGTGCTCACACACCTACTGTATAAATAACGGACATGCGTGTTCACACTGTAAATACATAGAACACGTGTGTAAACATGAACTCCCGTGCTCACACACCTACTGTATAAATAATGGACACGCGTGTTCACACTGTAAATACATAGAACACGTGTGTAAACATGAACTCCCGTGCTCACACACCTACTGTATAAATAATGGACAGGCGTGTTCACGCTGTAAATACATAGAACACGTGTGTAAACATGAACTCCCGTGCTCACACACCTACTGTATAAATAATGGACACGTGTGTTCACGCTGTAAATACATAGAACACGTGTGTAAACATGAACTCCCGTGCTCACACACCTACTGTATAAATAACGGACATGCGTGTTCACGCTGTAAATACATAGAACACGTGTGTAAACATGAACTCCCGTGCTCACACACCTACTGTATAAATAACGGACACGCGTGTTCACGCTGTAAATACATAGAACACGTGTGTAAACATGAACTCCCGTGCTCACACACCTACTGTATAAATAATGGACAGGCGTGTTCACGCTGTAAATACATAGAACACGTGTGTAAACATGAACTCTTGTGCTCACACACCTACTGTATAAATAATGGACACGCGTGTTCACGCTGTAAATACATAGAACACGTGTGTAAACATGAACTCCCGTGCTCACACACCTACTGTATAAATAATGGACACGCGTGTTCACACTGTAAATACATAGAACACGTGTGTAAACATGAACTCCCGTGCTGACACACCTACTGTATAAATAATGGACACGCGTGTTCAAACTGTAAATACATAGAACACGTGTGTAAACATGAACTCCCGTGCTCACACACCTACTGTATAAATAACGGACACGCGTGTTCACACTGTAAATACATAGAACACGTGTGTAAACATGAACTCCCGTGCTCACACACCTACTGTATAAATAACGGACATGCGTGTTCACACTGTAAATACATAGAACACGTGTGTAAACATGAACTCCCGTGCTCACACACCTACTGTATAAATAACGGACATGCGTGTTCACACTGTAAATACATAGAACACGTGTGTAAACATGAACTCCCGTGCTCACACACCTACTGTATAAATAACGGACATGCGTGTTCACACTGTAAATACATAGAACACGTGTGTAAACATGAACTCCCGTGCTCACACACCTACTGTATAAATAACGGACATGCGTGTTCACACTGTAAATACATAGAACACGTGTGTAAACATGAACTCCCGTGCTCACACACCTACTGTATAAATAACGGACATGCGTGTTCACACTGTAAATACATAGAACACGTGTGTAAACATGAACTCCCGTGCTCACACACCTACTGTATAAATAATGGACATGCGTGTTCACACTGTAAATACATAGAACACGTGTGTAAACATGAACTCCCGTGCTCACACACCTACTGTATAAATAACGGACATGCGTGTTCACACTGTAAATACATAGAACACGTGTGTAATCATGAACTCCCGTGCTCACACACCTACTGTATAAATAATGGACACGCGTGTTCACGCTGTAAATACATAGAACACGTGTGTAAACATGAACTCCCGTGCTCACACACCTACTGTATAAATAATGGACACGCGTGTTCACGCTGTAAATACATAGAACACGTGTGTAAACATGAACTTTCGTGCTCACACACCTACTGTATAAATAATGGACAGGCGTGTTCACGCTGTAAATACATAGAACATGTGTGTAAACATGAACTCCCGTGCTCACACACCTACTGTATAAATAATGGACACGCGTGTTCACGCTGTAAATACATAGAACACGTGTGTAAACATGAACTCCCGTGCTCACACACCTACTGTATAAATAATGGACAGGCGTGTTCACACTGTATATACATAGAACACGTGTGTAAACATGAACTCCCGTGCTCACACACCTACTGTATAAATAATGGACACGCGTGTTCACACTGTAAATACATAGAACACGTGTGTAAACATGAACTCCCGTGCTCACACACCTACTGTATAAATAATGGACAGGCGTGTTCACACTGTAAATACATAGAACACGTGTGTAAACATGAACTCCCGTGCTCACACACCTACTGTATAAATAATGGTCACGCGTGTTCACACTGTAAATACATAGAACACGTGTGTAAACATGAACTCCCGTGCTCACACACCTACTGTATAAATAATGGGCACGCGTGTTCACACTGTAAATACATAGAACACGTGTGTAAACATGAACTCCCGTGCTCACACACCTACTGTATAAATAATGGACACGCGTGTTCACACTGTAAATACATAGAACACGTGTGTAAACATGAACTCCCGCGCTCACACACCTACTGTATAAATAATGGACACGCGTGTTCACACTGTAAATACATAGAACACGTGTGTAAACATGAACTCCCGTGCTCACACACCTACTGTATAAATAATGGACAGGCGTGTTCACACTGTAAATACATAGAACACGTGTGTAAACATGAACTCCCGTGCTCACACAGCCACTGTATAAATAATGGTCACGCGTGTTCACACTGTAAATACATAGAACACGTGTGTAAACATGAACTCCCGTGCTCACACACCTACTGTATAAATAATGGACACGCGTGTTCACGCTGTAAATACATAGAACACGTGTGTAAACATGAACTCCCGTGCTCACACACCTACTGTATAAATAATGGACACGCGTGTTCACGCTGTAAATACATAGAACACGTGTGTAAACATGAACTCCCGTGCTCACACACCTACTGTATAAATAACGGACATGCGTGTTCACGCTGTAAATACATAGAACACGTGTGTAAACATGAACTCCCGTGCTCACACAGCCACTGTATAAATAACGGTCACGCGTGTTCACACTGTAAATACATAGAACACGTGTGTAAACATGAACTCCCGTGCTCACACACCTACTGTATAAATAATGGACACGCGTGTTCACACTGTAAATACATAGAACACGTGTGTAAACATGAACTCCCGTGCTCACACACCTACTGTATAAATAATGGACACGCGTGTTCACACTGTAAATACATAGAACACGTGTGTAAACATGAACTCCCGTGCTCACACACCTACTGTATAAATAATGGACACGCGTGTTCACACTGTAAATACATAGAACACGTGTGTAAACATGCCATCCCGTGCTCACACACCTACTGTATACATAATAACGAGGTATTTATAAACCTTTCTATACATAAAGTGCTATAGAGCCAAAACAGTGCAAACAACTGTCCACTCTGTGCAACAATGATTGGGCCAAAATCTTCTCCTATTGGGGCTAGATTGCCCCCTCCCCCCAGTGACCCCTAGGGGCCAACACCCTGGATCCTTACCTCTTATGGGCCGCTTCCTTCCTTCAGTAGATCTCCTTGTGGGGCTCCTATCAGCGGTGATCAGCCAAGGTGTCTGTGAAGGACAATGGTCACCAATGTGACGGACTCTTTCCTTGCAGGAACATGCAGAGGTCCCATCTCCATAGTCCCCTTTAAATGTCGGCTTTCACAGATCTTTCTGCTCCTTCACTTCACAGCAGCAATATTTGTGTTCCAACACAGCGCAGCTTTGGGGTAGAACAATGCCAGCTTTACGTGGAAATGGTGTCCATCACAGACAGCGTGGAAGGTGGACATGGTCACAGCACTTACTGCCCTCGAAATACAGCCACGCCCTAGATTTCTATATCCAGAGGATGGGAGACACCCTGGGGAAGTCCTGGAGGAGAGCGTGGGAGGAGGAGACCAGGGAACTAGAGGGGAGGAGGAGACCAGGGAACTAGAGGGGAGGAGGAGACCAGGGAACTAGAGGGGAGGAGGAGACCAGGGAACTAGAGAGAAGGAGGAGACCAGGGAACTAGAGAGAAGGAGGAGACCAGGGAACTAGAGGGGAGGAGGAGACCAGGGAACTAGAGAGAAGGAGGAGGAGACCAGGATACTAGAGGGGAGGAGGAGACCAGGGAACTAGAGAGAAGGAGGAGACCAGGGAACTAGAGAGAAAGAGGAGACCAGGGAACTAGAGAGAAGGAAGAGACCAGGGAACTAGAGAGAAGGAGGAGATCAGGGAACTAGAGAGAAGGAGGAGACCAGGGAACTAGAGGGGAGGAGGAGACCAGGGAACTAGAGGGGAGGAGGAGACCAGGGAACTAGAGAGAAGGAGGAGACCAGGGAACTAGAGGGGAGGAGGAGACCAGAGAACTAGAGAGAAGGAGGAGACCAGGGAACTAGAGAGAAGGAGGAGACCAGGGAACTAGAGGGGAGGAGGAGACCAGGGAACTAGAGGGGAGGAGGAGACCAGGGAACTAGAGAGAAGGAGGAGACCAGGGAACTAGAGGGGAGGAGGAGACCAGAGAACTAGAGAGAAGGAGGAGACCAGGGAACTAGAGGGGAGGAGGAGACCAGGGAACTAGAGAGAAGGAGGAGGAGACCAGGATACTAGAGGGGAGGAGGAGACCAGGGAACTAGAGAGAAGGAGGAGGAGACCAGGGAACTAGAGGGGAGGAGGAGACCAGGGAACTAGACAGAAGGAGGAGACCAGGGAACTAGAGAGAAGGAGGTCTTGTGAGGAGCGGAGTGTGCGTGTTGGGCGGTACTTGGATATTAGGTCAGTGATGTAGTTCGGGGCAGTATGGTGGACGGCTTTGTACGTCAGCGTTAGGATTTTGAATTTGATCCGTTGTGCAATCGGAAGCCAGTGGAGGGATTGGCAGAGAGGGGTGGAGGTCAGTGGAGGGATTGGCAGAGAGGGGTGGAGGTCAGTGGAGGGATTGGCAGAGAGGGGTGGAGGTCAGTGGAGGGATTGGCAGAGAGGGGTGGAGGACACTGAGTGGAGTTCAGTGGAGGGATTGGCAGAGGGGGGTGGAGGACACTGAGTGGAGGCCAGTGGAGGGATTGGCAGAGGGGGGTGGAGGACACTGAGTGGAGGCCAGTGGAGGGATTGGCAGAGAGGGGTGGAGGACACTGAGTGGAGATCAGTGGAGGGATTGGCAGAGGGGGGTGGAGGACACTGAGTGGAGGCCAGTGGAGGGATTGGCAGAGAGGGGTGGAGGACACTGAGTGGAGGTCAGTGGAGGGATTGGCAGAGAAGGGTGGCGGAAACTGAGCGGAGGCCAGTGGAGGGATTGGCAGAGAGGGGTGGAGGACACTGAGTGGAGGCCAGTGGAGGGATTGGCAGAGGGGGGTGGCGGAGATGGAGCAGTTGGTAAGGTGAATGAGTCTGGCAGCCGTATTCAGAATGGACTGAAGCGGGGATAGCCTGTGGCGAGGCAGGCCAGTGAGGAGGGAGTTGCAGTAGTCCAGTCGTGATATGATGAGGGAGGGGATGATCTGTTTAGTGGTTTCTGGGGTTAGGAACGTGCAAATTTTGGCTTAGGTGGGTGTAGACGAGGCGCTCGAGGAGTCTGGATGTAAATGGGAGCAGGGAGATGGGTCTGAGGTTGTTCGGGTCATTGGGGTCCAGGGAGGGATTTTTAAGTATGGGGGTGATGTGTGCATGTTTCATTGGTGTCAGTGGAGTAGTATGTCCCTTACATTGGTGTCAGTGGAGTAGTATGTCCCTTACATTGGTGTCAGTGGAGTAGTATGTCCTTACATTGGTGTCAGTGGAGTAGTATGTCCTTACATTGGTGTCAGTGGAGTAGTATGTCCCTTACATTGGTGTCAGTGGAGTAGTATGTCCCTTACATTGGTGTCAGTGGAGTAGTATGTCCCTTACATTGGTGTCAGTGGAGTAGTATGTTCTTACATTGGTGTCTGTGGAGTAATATATCCTTTACATTGGTGTCAGTGGAGTAGTACATTTCTTACATTGGTGTCAGTGGAGTAATATATCCTTTACATTGGTGTCAGTGGAGTAGTATATCTCTCTTACATTGGTGTCAGTGGATTAGTATGTCCCTTACATTGGTGTCAGTGGAGTAGTATGTCTCTTACATTGGTGTAATTGGAATAGTATGTCCCTTACATTGGTGTCAGTGGAATAGTATGTCCCTTACATTGGTGTCAGTGGGGTAGTATGTCCCTTACATTGGTGTCAGTGGAGTAGTATGTCCTTTACATTGGTGTCACTGGAATAGTATGTCCCTTACATTGGTGTCAGTTGAGTAGTATGTCCCTTACATTGGTGTCAGTGGAGTATTATGTCCCTTACATTGGTGTCAGTGGAGTATTATGTCCCTTACATTGGTGTCAGTGGAGTAGAATGCCACTTACATGACATGCGTGGTGTCAGTAATCAGTGCTGCGATTATATGACTTCCCTCTGCCAGTCCCGGAATCTGATCCCTCCCAGTTCCAGCCTGGAGAACGGGGTCTCTGTGTTTTCTCGGGCTGGGATGAAATGTGGTGTCAGGTGGAGGGGGAGGGGGGTGGTAAATGCAGGAGGGAGGCAGCAGCTGTCCATGGCAGAGAGGAAGACAGACAGAACAACAGCTGCACAAAGTTCCCGCATCCAGAGCCGTGCAGAACATTCACCAGCTGATAGGAGAGGAGTTCACTGACACCGAGGAGCACACCAAACATTTTGCCTTTTTACATACATTGGTGTCAGTGGAGTAGTATGTCTCTTACATTGGTGTCAGTAGAGTAGTATGTCCTTACATTGGTGTCAGTGGAGTAGTATGTCCTTACATTGGTGTCAGTGGAGTAGTATGTCCCTTACATTGGTGTCAGTGGAGTAGTACCTCCCATACATTGGTGTCAGTGGAGTAGTATCTCTCTTACATTGGTATCAGTGGAGTAGTATCTCTCTTACGTTGGTGTCAATGGAGTAGTATGTTCTTACATTGGTGTCAGTGGAGTAGTACCTCACTTACATTGGTGTCAATGGAGTAGTATGTCCTTACATTGGTGTCAGTGGAATAGTATCTATTTTACATTGGTGTTAGTGGAATAGTATCTATCTTACATTGGTGTCAGTGGAGTAGTACCTCCCATACATTGGTGTCAGTGGAGTATCTCTCTTACATTGGTGTCAGTGGAGTATCTCTCTTACATTGGTGTCAGTTGAATAGTATCTATCTTACATTGGTGTCAGTGGAGTAGTACCTCACTTACATTGGTGTCAGTGGAGTAGTATGTTCCTTACATTGGTGTCAGTGGAGTAGTATGTTCCTTACATTGGTGTCAGTGGAGTAGTATCTCTCTTACATTGGTGTCAGTGGAGTAGTATCTCTCTTACATTGGTGTCAGTGGAGTAGTATGTCCCTTACATTGGTGTCAGTGGAGTAGTATGTCCTTACATTGGTGTCAGTTGTAAGGGAAAAATGGAGCAGCCATTTCTAGATATAAATATGAAATACATTTGGCACTCCAGTTCTACCTCCAGCTCCACAGCATTCACACCACCTATTGTCTACAAGATTATTATCACAGCCTTTGAAGATCTGTTAAACCCAAAGGACAATGGAAGTAACAATAACATTTGGATAACTATTCCCATCTCAATGAGTTACACCAAAGACACAGATGACTCTTCAAAGAAAGATCAGATAGCCGGGTACCACCCACTGTAGAGCATAGAAATTGTATTAGAAAGCCTTAGTTAGATAGAGCATTTCTTTGAATCCAACACCATGTATTGTTCTGCTCTCCCTGCATGGAGGTCTAGCTACATGCTTGTATAATAAACATCTACTTTTCAATCCGGCTTCAGCAGTCAAAATGTTACTGGAACCCATGAGTTTTGGGTTTCCCCATCAATTTGGTCCTTCGAGCCGGAAAGGGAAACTCTACAGACATGGTTTAGACACAGAAGGACGGCACAACCTGGGAAGTCATCTCTGCCGGCAATGGTAGGCTAACTTTCTGCTTACTATGATTCCCCTTGTGCTGGGCCTTTGTATGTAAAGTCGATGTTGTGGAAAAGTACCCTTTCCAAGAACCTTGACTGTTGAATTTTTTCTTTTCTTTTTACTTTCCATACTATGTTACTTATTACTGTCCTTTTGCATGAATGTGTTCTGCTGAATGATTTGCCCTATTTCAGGTGCAATGTGTGGTTAGGTAGGATCTCTGCAGTTCCTGTTACCGGGCGACTGGGCAGGTCAGGGATCGGGTCTTCTGACTCAAAATATCTTGAGGTATGACTGATAAGGTACTAAGTGTGGTGGGGCCATGTGGTCCATTGCCGTGGGTGACAGGCTGCTTAAAAAAACAGCACTGCTTGAAACATTAGTACCAGTTTTGATTGATGAATCTTTCTTCTTTTTTTTTTTTCTCTTCTGCGTGGCTCTCCATAAAGTCACACCATAAGTAGAGGAACTGTCTTTTCTATTCTACAGCAGTGTCTATAAACTGATGTGAAAGACTTTTTAGGGAAACAGAGCTGTCAGATACTATACTTTCTCTAAAAAGTTCTATAATCTTTTCCTATTGACATTTTGGTTGCTTTGGTTGTACTGTATTGATCTCTTTATGCGCTGCCATGTGTTATACATATAAGTGGACTGTCTCTCTTTTTGTAGAAAGAAGTACTTTTTTTTTACATTCCTGAATTGTTTTACTCTGTATAACTGAATCCCCTCAGCCTATGTGACTGAGGTGTCCCTGTTCAGTCTGTGTGGCTGATTTATGCATAGTATAGTCTGATATATATCCTTGGCCAGGATTGGGGGCCAGATATACGGTTCCTGCTATTATCTAGGTATATCGTATCTTGCATTTGATCGTGGGGGCCTAGTAATAGATGAATTCTGACATTATCTAGGTATATCGTATCTTGCATTTGATGGTGGGGGCCTAGTAATAGATGAATTCTGACATTATCTAGGTATATCGTATCTTGCATTTGATGGTGGGGGCCTAGTAATAGATGAATTCTGACATTATCTAGGTATATCGTATCTTGCATTTGATCGTGGGGGCTCAGTAATAGATGAATTCTGACATTATCTAGGTATATCGTATCTTGCATTTGATGGTGGGGGCTTAGTAATAGATTAATTCTTGAGGAAGTCTCACCACCGTGTGAGATGGGGAATTGTACCACCGTGTACACCCCAAATGGGTATCTGTGTGATACCACTGGGAGCTCCTCCTGGATTGCCAAAGTACATGATATATAACTTTGGAACAGGAGTGGCTGAACCCCTCAAGGAATGGAACCAAGGCACACGGGTTTAGTACCCCTAGAAGGGAAATTTCACCTTAAAACTCTTGAAAGAATGTAAAAAAAAAAAAAAAAAAAAAGTACTACCCAGATACTTTCAAAGATAAGACAATTGAACGAATGTGAGTGAACAATGTGAACAAAATTGTTGAAAAAGGAAATAAAAGAGACTTATAGTCCTATATAAGAACAAGAACCTGAAAATATTGCCAAATAACTGTAAGCACATGATAGCTTATACTACCACCCTGCCTACTTACAATGACCTAACTAGAGGCATGGGTTAAAGCCTACTTTAAGTATGAACACCAGATAAAAAAAAAAAAAAGGAAATAATGAGATCTATATATAGATTTGAGGTACAGTCCAGAAAAAAAAAAATAAGAGAGAGAATGCAGCCTTATTAGAGAGATGTGCTCATATTTGTGTCTAGAATTTAAGCAAGCTAATTGTGAGAGTATGTTGTTGTGATAAGATGTGTGAGATCCATGGATTGTATGTTGTGTTGTCTGGGATGACTGTATTAATGTGCCTAAAGTGTCGTGTCAGCAAAATATCTGACAATACTGATTCAATATCAGTGGCATAATGATTTGTTTTGTGTTTGTTACTTATGTTTTAAGGTGATGTGATGTTGCAAGTAAAGGTAACGAGTCAATTCCATGTTGGTCATGGCAACATCTAGAAGATAAACACATTTTGAGCTTAAAATTACTAAATTTAGATTTTTGATTTTTAGAAGTTTAAACAAATTGAGACATGATTGGGGTAACTAATCACTTAAAATCGTAAAGCTATAAGTGTAATATGCAGAAGTTTTGCACTTTCCAATTTAGGAATGTGATAAATTTAATGTAGGGAAAAAAAAAAAAAAAAAAAAAAACATGTAAAATATACTGCTCATTCTAAAAAAATTAATCTAAGAAAATTGTAAGTTGAAAATTGTGAAAAGCTTGCTGGGGTAACTATTGGTTTGGACATTTAAGCCACACCCATTGCCGTTATTAAAATTGATAAAAAGTCAAGGGGAATGTTAAAAGAATTAGTGACATGTAAAAAGCATTTTCACTGATCTTATTTAAAGTTTAAAAATCAGGAGTGCTGTCTCATATGTTTAAGGTGCTGACAGCCCACCGAGTGCTGACCCCCCTTTTTCCTTTAACACATGTTAATTGCATGGTTTGTGAATGAGAACAGCTGTATGGTCATGCAAATTTACTGAGCCAAGTGAACTCTAAAAGGAAATCAGCTGTGAATAGGGAATTGTTATGTGTATTCACTATCTTGTGTTTGTTTTTTTAGAAGATACAGTTTTGGAAGTTTCCAATGTGTTCAGTATGGTGAAGTATAACTCTTGCACACAAATGGTAGCTTACTAAAAGGTTTACATTGAGCTGATCATTTTTAACCATGGTGTATAATAATAATTTTTTTTCTTAATGGTAGATACCATAAACAAAATCCATGTGGTAATAATTAATTTGACGTCAATAATTTTTGGTATTAGAAAAGTGCACTGTTAGAACAACTAAGAGAGAAAATTTTTAAAAGTATGTACTGTATGTTTTGTTGTTAGATCTTTAACCATTGGTTTATTAGGAGGAAAGTGTCATGTTTGTTACTAAATGTAATTGATGCTTATTCCTCAGATTAGATCAATGCCTTGGTTGGACTTCTTTCAGGCTTTCAGAACGGAAGATCACAGCCTTCATAAAAAAAATCAACCAATGGGAGTATTGTTCCAAATTGTTTTCTTCCTTGTTTTATTAGTCTGTTTTCTTTTGTAAATACTTAAATGTTTCACCCCCATTAGCTGATATCGGTGTAGTTGGTTAAGTTTGTACCTTCTTTGGAAGTTCCTAGTTGCCTATTTATTGGGTGTTAGATCTTCTTTGTTGTGTGTTCTGATCTAACATGTATGGGCTCTGGTATTAACGTGTTCAACTCTCTAAGGGAGGTCCCCAAACGAACCAGACAAAGCCAGAAATCCCCTATTACCAGTGACAATAGAACTGAGCATTTTCTATCTTATAAAGTTTTTATATTATTGTGAAAGTTTGACTATTGAGTTGAATAATTGTTTCTCTATTTTAACACCTATAATATCCTAAGAAATATAATGAATGTGTGTTAGTGTTACTATATTGATTGTTAAGCTAAGTTAGATATTGTGAAGATTTTAAATTAAATCTATGTCGGGGTCTTCAACTTTTCTTCAGATCTGTCTCCTCTATTTCCAAAGAGCAGCAGGGGTATGCTGGTACATGTAGTTCCATGACTTTAAATTATAAGGTTCTGCTGTTGCCTATTGTCCCACAAGACTTGTGTTTAAGGCTGCTTAACCTCCTGCTGATTTAATGAGCCCCATCTCTTCTCATTCTAATGTGGCTCATTGCCTCAGGCTTTACACCTTAAAGGTCCTAGCAGATTGTCTCTGTGCCTCCGAATGTGTTTCAATCCTGTTTCCTGTTTGGTGTCACCGTACCTCTCTATCTGCTCTTAGAGACCCCTGTTTGTTTGTTTGCTTTACTACCTACTCCTAGTTTTCTGTTCCCAGTGTCTGTGTGTTTCTATGCATGTCAGCTTGAACTGAGCTCCCTACTGTCCAGTGATCCCTGTGCCTCATCACTGCAAGGGGTTCGTATTTATCAGTTAGTAATTCCCAGTAGCTTCCTGCCAGGGTGAGTACGAGGACCGCAACCTGGGGACTGTCTGCAGCAAACCCATCTCTACCTTCAAGAGCTCTGGAGAAGACAAGGCAGTTCCTTAGACTCTGCGCCTCGGCCCTTACAAGGGCCCTCGCCTTTGTTACATGTGCGGACATGCTGCGTTCTCCCCAGATGATACTGTTGGGTATCCTTCCTGTCTTAGAATCCTTGATATATCAGCTGTATCCTGTGTGCCTGCATTCCCTGTGGGCCCTGATCCCCAGTGCTACAAGTGTTTCTTACTAGCATTTTGTGTCCTGCTTGATTTTAAGACCAGTGCCCCAGTGCTGAACTGTCCTCCTGCCTTTCTTCTAAGTCCTGTATTCTGTGCTCTCCAAGTCTCCTGTCTCTGTACTTACATGTTCCTGGTCACTGATCCCAGCCATACATGATAGGCCCTTTTAAAGATGGCCGATTGTTCATGATTGAATTCTGAATAGTGTGGTTAAGTTTGGATGACGACTGAGTAACACATTATACAAAGTGAGAATGTTTTCTCCTCGTATTAAGATGGATTTCCTTTCTTTTCTTCTAGGTCTTATTGTCTCTATAACACAGATTTACTTCGGCAGAAAAATAAAAACGCCATGGCTTCATGGGCATTTCTGTTAAATACCTAATGTTGGACTAGCAATCTGAATGACGCCATCTTCAAAAATATCCTCCCTTATTCCTGGACTTCTTGACATCAGCCACAAACAACAGTGATGGAGAAAAGTGGTTTCAAAACTTTTAAGTATCTGAAGAACATTTCCACTTATCATTTCAGCTGTCCATGAATAGAAGTCAAAGCTCAATTTGCTATAATTGCAGCAGATCTGCACACCTACCGGAAGTTTCTTGTCATGTGGACTGCGATGGTCCTGAAGAAAATATTATGTATGAACATTGTACGAGTTCTTAGGTGTTGCAGTACAATCTTATGGAGGACTAGCTGTCAAGGATACATTGGAGGAATCAACTACAGACTTGGCGTTCATAAACAGTTAGCCCAACACACAGGTTTTTTTTAGACTTTTTGATTTTTAATTTTGTTTAATGTTTTGCATTTTTCAGCCTTTGTGAAGCAAAATTAGATTTTTCTGCAGAAGTAAATTGGATGTATAAATCAGGAGAAATATGAACTAGAAAGAAATATTAGGCAAACAAAGTGAGATGTATGAGAATTTAAGGGAGGAATTGTAAAGCAAACATGTTTCTCAAATTTCTTTTTAGGAAGGGATAATTGTTTGGACAATATGATGTCCAAGAGGAGGGATTGTAAGGGAAAATGGAGCAGCCATTTCTAGATATAAATATGAAATACATTTGGCACTCCAGTTCTACTTCCAGCTCCGCAGCATTCACACCACCTATTGTCTACAAGATTATTATCACAGCCTTTGAAGACCTGTTAAACCCAAAGAACAATGGAAGTAACAATAACATTTGGATAACTATTCGCATCTCAATGAGTTACACCAAAGACACAGATGACTCTTCAAAGAAAGATCAGATAGCTGGGTACCACCCACTGTAGAGCATAGAAATTGTATTAGAAAGCCTTAGTTAGATAGAGCATTTCTTTGAATCCAACACCATGTATTGTTCTGCTCTCCCTGCATGGAGGTCTAGCTACATGCTTGTATAATAAACATCTACTTTTCAATCCGGCTTCAGCAGTCAAAATGTTACTGAAACCCATGAGTTTTGGGTTTCCCCATCACAGTGGTGTAGTATATCTCTTACATTGGTGTCAGTGGAGTAGTATGTCCTTACATTGGTGTCAGTGAAGTAGTATATCTCTTACATTGGTGTCAGTGGAGTAGTATATCTCTTACATTGGTGTCAGTGGAGTAGTATGTCCTTACATTGGTGTCAGTGGAGTAGTATGTCCTTACATTGGTGTCAGTGGAGAAGTATGTCCCATACATTGGTGTCAGTGGAGAAGTATGTCCTTGACAACCACCGGGCTAGGGTTGTATGGAAGAGGCCCTTGTCTCCATTGGTTTGGTGACACCATCCTAATGTTGAGGTCACTTGGCCTGGTAAGCCACTGTGGGGCCCCTCCTAACCTTCCTATCAGATCTATGGGTATGGTATGGATTTGGGGGGAGGTGGTATGGATTGGGGGGGAGGGGTCCTGCTGCAGCCGGTTCCATACATTGTACAGATGGGGGACTTTTCAGGCAGTTTAGTGGACCCCCCTCCCATCCCCACCAGGAATGAGGTTTAAAGGAATATTTCATTTTTTTTACTTTTAGTGATGAAGACTGACTGCCCCTTTAAGAACAGTACTTTGTGACAACATTTCCCTGATCCCTGTCCTCGAGGGCCCCCAGGGGCCCCAGACCCCTTTTATGGCCAATACCTGACATAGAAGCCTTCACCATGGGCACAGGTCAGGTGAGATGCTTTGGCCAATCACAATTGGGTCAGGGCGCAGTGCATTGTGGGGCGTGGTTGGCCCTCACCGATCACAAGGAACATCCAGCTGGACACTATAGTAGACCCACCAAACCTGGGTGTGTAGACAGCAATGTCTCCTCTGTAGTGATGGGCTGACCTCCCCCGTAGTGATGGGCTGACCTCCCCCGTAGTGATGGGCTGACCTCCCCCGTAGTGATGGGCTGACCTCCCCCGTGTTCACTTCTCCATGGAACGTTCCACCCTAATGAACGATCCACCACCAATCTCCAACTCAATGCAAGTCTATGGGACTCCAACTTGTCCATTCACAAGGGCCCATTGTGAAGGTGAATATGCCTGTTATTGGCCATGAAAGGGGTGCAGGGGTCCCCACATCAGGGACATTGGCTTCCAAAAAGTAACATTTTGATAGGAGCAGTACATTAAAAAAAAGATAAATACCTTTTAATATCATGCCGGGGGAGGGGCTAAACTACCCGTGACTATGTATCCTCTGTACAATGTATGTATTTTATTAAAAAAAAAAAGGTTAGGAGGGCCCCCAATCCATAGCAGTCCCATTAGGTGTGGCAGGAAGCTTAGGAAGACCCCCCCCAATCCATAGCAGACCCACTATGTGTGGTAGGAATTCTAGGAGTGCCCCTGAATCCATAGCAAACCCATTAGGTGTGGCAGGAAGGTTAGGAGGACCCCCAATCCATAGCAAACCCATTAGGTGTGGTAGGAAGGTTAGGAGGACCCCCAATCCATAGCAGACCCATTAGGTGTGGTAGGAAGGTTAGGAGGACCCCCAATCCATAGCAGACCCATTAGGTGTGGTAGGAAGGTTAGGAGGACCCCACCAATCCATAGCAGACCCATTGGGTGTGGTCGGAAGGTTAGGATCGCCCCCAAATCCATAGCAGACTCATTAGGTGTGGAGGGAAGGTTAGGAGGACCCCACCAATCCATAGCAGACCCATTAGGTGTGGTAGGAAGGTTAGGATGGCCCCCAAATCCATAGCAGACCATTAGATGCGGTAGAAAGGTTAGGAGGAACCCCCCAATCGTTAGCAGACCCATTGGGTGTGGTCGGAAGGTTAGGAGGGCCCCCCAATCCATAGCAGACCCGTTAGGTGTGGTAGGAAGGTTAGGAGGGACCCCAATCCACAGCAGATCCATTAGGTGTGGTAGGAAGGTTAGGAGGAACCCTCCAATCCATAGCAGACCCATTGGGTTTGGTCAGAAGGTTAGGAGGGCCCCCCAATCCATAGCAGACCCCTTAGGTGCGGTAGGAAGGTTAGGAGGGCCCCACCAATCCGTAGCAGACCCATTAGGTGTGGTAGGAAGGTTAGGGGGGACCCCCAATCCATAGAAGACCAATTAGGTGTGGATGGAAGGTCAGGAGGACCCCCCCAATCCATTGCAGACCCATTAGGTGTGGTAGGAAGGTTAGGAGGGACCCCCCAATCCATAGCAGACCCATTAGGTGTGGTAGGAAGGTTAGGAGGGCTCCCCCAATCCATAGCAGACCCATTAGGTGCGGTAGGAAGGTTTGGAGGAACCCCCCAATCCATAGCAGACCTATTGGGTGTGGTTGAAAGGTTAGGAGGCCCCCCCAATCCATAGCAGATCCATTAGGTGTGGTCAAAAGGTGAGGGCCTCCCAATCCATAGCAGACCCATTAGGTGCAGTAGGAAGGTTAGGAGGGCCCCTCAATCCATAGCAGACCCATTAGGTGTGGTAGGAAGGTTAGGAGGGCCCCTCAATCCATAGCAGACCCATTAGGTGTGGTAGGAAGGTTAGGAGGGCCCCTCAATCCATAGCAGACCCATTAGGTGCAGTAGGAAGGTTAGGAGGGCCCCCCAATCCATAGCAGACCCATTAGGTGCAGTAGGAAGGTTAGGAGGGCCCCCCCCCAATCCATAGCAGACCCATTAGGTGTGGTAGGAAGGTTAGGAGGGCCTCCGAATCCATAGCAGACTTTTTAAGAAGCCAGGACCCTTTAGGCCTGGTGGGACTTTTAATGGGAACCCCACCCCTAAATAATGGGGGGAGCGAGGCAAATTCTTACCAGACCTGTCATGGAAATTTTGTATTGTTGGTCGAACTTTAAATGTGTCATATATTCGTGTTATTCATATGTCTCTCGTGTGGCTTAATTAAAGCTCTGAAGGCTGCAATTGGGCCATGCGCATGTACAATGTATGTATTACAGTACTCGGCTTGGTAATGGATGAGATGGCAGATCTGCGCTTATAGACCGGCGTGTATACCACCACGGCATTCCATGCGAATGCTGCTGTCAGTAGACCGTGGGCCTGTATCCACATATCAGCAGCATGGTACCGCGTGGGCTTCATAACGCAAGGCGCAAGCGGTGTGAACTCCACGTGTAGGCTTATGCATATCTTACAACCCATTACCAACTTGAAACTGTATCTTGGATGGATGTGTTTTAATAAAGATCGTATCGGGCCCATCCAGGTACAGACTGATATTTTTAGGGAGTGCTTGTGCAGAGAATTTTACATACCAATAGAAGCTAGTAGGACAGGAAATATGACCTCAGATGGCTCATAGGGGGGAAGGGGAGGAAGTCTGCTGACCTCAGAAGACTCATGGGGGAGGACCAGTGATAGATAATAGCAAAGGCTATGCTCCAATTGGAATGTATATCCTCTGTATAGGCAATCCCCATTGTATTGTTCGGTGGGAGGGTTTGACTTTATTCATGTGGGGGGCATGTGTGTATTTTTAATAAAAACAGAGAGCTGAGCCTAAAGCCGGCCCTTATGTGGATTGCAACCAGCCTTAGAGTGTCGTGTGATCATTCTAGGGTAACGGAGCTCCAATCACCCACAAATTCAACAGAACCAAAGTATTTGGATGGGCAGGAATCGTGTAGTTTGGCTGCAGTCGTGGTAAGCGAGATTCGCACAGCTTTATGGGGGATTTCTGCGCATCCAACTGCGAGTACTCACGGTAAGGAGAAATTCGTTAAAGCGAATTTCCAAGACAGTTTGGCGAGCCTGGTGGATACTAACGCGTATTCTTGCGTAGCTAACCTAGAACGAGGGGGGAATGGCCATCATGAACTAGCAAAAAGTATGCCGGCACATTTCAGGTCTCTCTGCCATTAAGAGGATCGCTTTTTGCGTGTTCGTGTGGCTGATTTCGCTCTCTGTTAGCTAACAAGAAATACCGCTTGGCAAGGACCTCATTTTTTGTCCTAAACTCTTGATTTGTGGGTGAAAAGACGAGGGTTTGTCTCTGCTGAGAGCAGCAGGGGGGGTGGGTTTGGTTGGCTGGATTTGGTCAAGTTTAAAAATCTTCCAACCAAAAATTAAACGGGTATATGTTTTAGTGGGTAAAAGTTGTTGCATAGTGTTAGGTAAGTATTTGTGGGCTGTAGGTACTGTGGTGATTGCTCTACCCCCCTCCACGTGAGGTAATTATTACAGTGCTGAAAGGCTTAGGTTAATTGTTAACTGTTGTAAGATCTCTATGTGTATGTAGTCTGTACAATGTTTTGTGGTACTACTGCTCCCAGCAAGCATGCAGCAGGGGGTCCTTTCTGTTACATGTGCATGTTAGTGTGATATGTTGGTGTTTTATGTCCGTTCTGTGATTGTGCCCAAATTGTGTTGTATGTGTACTTCATATTGTTGTGTAATTGTCCAGTGTATGTTCTGTCTAAAAGTCTGTTTTATGTAAGAGGCAATTTTGAGGCTAGAGTCTGCAGTGTGTTTCCCTGTGGGGGGTCATTCTAGTGTTACCATGTGCTCCCCTGTGGGGGGTCATTTTCTTGACTAAACCACATGGACTCCTTTTGTTTGGTGGCCATTTTGTTGGCTACCAAATGTGCAGTAATCTCTATGCAATGTGCATGAAGTTTCCTATATGCATTTGACCCATATTGTGTTTTTAATCCAAATTTTTTACAGTTTCATTTGTTTGCTTTTAGCTTTAAATTTGCGTATTGCCAGCCAATTTAAAGTGTATAAAGCGAGTTTTCCCCTCACGTGTTCCACATTTAATGAGCGCGGTGAAGTCTGGGTTTTTGCACATAGATTTCTTGTATAGTGATTATGTTTTTCTTGTGTTTTTCCTGTTAAAAGTAGTTCCTTATTGTAAAGCGGGTTTGTTTTAAGCTGCTGTGTCGCGTGTTTCACGTCCAGCAGACTTTTTGTGTAAACGGTTCTAGGTGGTTGCAGTAAAGATTGCGTGTATAATGTGGATCGTTTAGCGGTGCTGATAGGAGTGATTTTTGCGTCAGCAACAAGGTTACTTTTGGCGCAGTTTTTCGGTTTACCTCTGTGTAATTGTTTTACTGTGAAACGTCCCGTGTTTTTCATAAGGATCCACTTTGTCCTTTTTAACAGTTTTTCAGGTTGAAAAAGGGTTTTTCTGTGTGTATTAGGAAAGTTTTTTTCTTTACACAAATTTCCTAAAGGTCAGTTAGCAGGTTTCTGCCCAACCAGTGACCCCTAAGTAACATCCAAGAACCCCTCTTTTTGTTTTGACTTGTGTTAGCTACTGTGTGCAGGGAGAGAAAAGCCACTTTCATCATTGTGCGGTGTGGCCTGCCAAACACAGTGGGTGATGAGAACCACATAAATTACGCTGTGTGAGTGGGCGGTCCAGGGAAATCCTGGTTACCACAAACACTTCGGGTGGTCAGGATCACACAAATTGCGCTGTGGGAGTGGGAGGTGTGCTCTCAGTCTGACCGCCACTTGATGCGCTTCGGGTGATCGATAAGTATCACATAAATTACGCTGTGCTGGGAAAGTGGTGGAATCAGGCCTCTCGGTAGGATCCCACCGAGTGCTCCAGGGGGTAAACAGGTACCCGGACGCGGGATATATACCAGTGACTAGTCACGATGGGCAGTAGTCAGTCCATGAAGAGAGAGGGGGAACCAGCCCTCTTCAGGGTAAGGACAGCTGCACAACTGATGAAGGTGAGTTTGGGGGGGAAGTCTACAGAACCCCTCAAAAGGTGGAATAAATGGTCGAAGGGTACCAGATGGGAAATTCCCCGGGAAGGTACATTTGACGCATGGAGGTGGGAAAAATTCATCTCTGAATTTGGACCACGGATGCAGGCGTCAGAACTAGAGATCGCACAGCTATGGCTTCACAGGTCAATCCGATTAGGGAAGCAGGGCATACATAAACTGGTGTCTGTCCGGAAGAACCAGGTGATGTATACCTGGCCTCCAGAGGGAATAAAACAGGAGGATCCAGTGTCAGAGGTGGAAGAAGCTCTTTCAGGGCTGACTCTACTAAGGCAGGCAGGATCAGGGTCTGCTGGGGTCCCCCAACAACCAACAGTGGCTGAGATAAGTATAACTGCACCTGTCTCTTCTGTTAGTGACGTCACTCTTGACATACCTTCTGTGTCTTCTGTCTCTATGCCTCAGCCTCTGCCTCTACCTCTCCCTTCTCCCTGCTTCACCCCAGCTCCTTCTGTTTCCAACTATGAAGCCTACTCAACAACCGATTTGCAGACTATCTGTGAATCAAGGGGAATAGACACCCGGTTAAAAAACAGGGCGGATTGCATCAAAGCGCTACGAACCACTGATCAGACCCCTGCCCCCCAGCTATACCCTGATCTGAGGGACCTCAAACCTGAAGGTGCAGTAAGCGAGGTGGTTAATCTAAGCCCACCGATGATGCTGGGCCAGCCCTTGCACTCTTCCCGGACCGAGGCCTATCCAGTCAGGGTGCAGCAATTTGAAGGTCCTCCCAATGCACAGGGGGAACGGACTTTAGGGGAACGGGTAGTTTGGCATGTCCCCTTCACCCCGGCAGAGATCCGCACTATTCTGGCTGAGCTCCCGGACTATCGAGTCAATCCGAGAGGATTTGCTCGAATGTTTGGACAAAACCAGTTCAGCT
This sequence comes from Staurois parvus, assembly GCF_062004578.1. Classification (NCBI taxonomy): domain Eukaryota; kingdom Metazoa; phylum Chordata; class Amphibia; order Anura; family Ranidae; genus Staurois; species Staurois parvus. The sequence continues at coordinate 24,797 of NW_028319894.1, read as the reverse complement.
ATGGTATGAGCGGGTCAGATTGTGCACAGATCCTACGGGCAAAGGTGGGCATGGAAGTGGCCAGTACAGTGATTGCAGGGTGCTCTATAACCACGCATGAGGAGATGACTTCAGGGGGCAAAGAGTTCTGTACACAGCTAAAGGCAAAGCTTCCAGAAATGTATGGTGCTACCTCTACTACGGACATGATGAAGCTCACCCAGGGTCCTAATGAGGAAAGCGCCTGCTTCTGGCGCCGTCTCAAGCAGACGGCACTGGATGCGGATCTGGAAGTTGGACCTGATGCTCCAACTGAAGGGGTAAAGGTGACCGCGACGCACATTCTGTTGCGGGCCAAATTTTTGGAAGGCATCGATACTAAAATTCGGGAAAGGCTGGTTCTGGCCCGACCCGAATATAATGAGATGTCTATCCCTGCTATCCTTTCCACTCTTGCGGCAATAGAGAGGGAAATGGATAGAAGAAAACAAGACAAGGCCAAAGTTCTTATGTCCCAGACCCCACACGAAAAACCAAGGGATCTGGGTCACAGGAAGGATAGGCCCCCACCCAGGTGCTTCCAGTGCCACCAAACGGGGCACATGAGGAGGAGCTGTCCCCAATTACCTAAAGGTCGGTGGCAGTTCATTCCTGATGAGTCCTCCGCCCCTATGACCACCATGGTAAGTAACTCCTATGAATTCTCATAGGAAGTTGACAAATCGGTGTCGGCCCAGATCCATCTTTTTCTAGAGGAATTAAAATATCCCCTCCCTTGCCTCACCGACACCAGTGCAGCAAGAACGGTCCTGCGAAAACAGGACATCCAAGGCAAGGTACCCCTCTCAGGGGAAAACCCTCCTAACCCCTACTAACCTCACTATCAAACGATGCACTATTCTTAACCCAGCTTCTCTTCTTCCTGTGTCGGAAGATGAGAAGGGGGGGGAGGACAGCAATGACAGTGCTGAATTTTGCAACACGACTAACAATACTAACACCTCTTCTGCTAACATGTCTTCTTTGTCCACTACTAATCTCTCTTCCAAAGGACACGACTGCATCTCTTTGGTGGAACTGGAGTCAGCGGCGACACACCCCATATCACCCCGAGAGTAGCGGTAAGGTTGAACGTCTTCCGATACCCAAAAACCTTGGCCTGAGTGTCTCCCCATTGCCCCCTATTCCATCCGGAATGCCCCTCGGCAACCACATGGGCTGTCACCCTACGAGGTGTTGTTTGGGGGACCTCCCAAAACAGGGTTGTACTTTCCTCAACAGTTGTCGTCTTTGCATTCACAGCTTACAGGTTATGTGCAATCTCTGCAACGGGAGCTGCAGAAGATACACCATCGGGTTCGCGAATCGCTCCCCGATCCAAATACAATAACAGGTGTTCTTTCTATTGAGCCAGGTGATTGGGTCGTCCTAAAGAAACATCAAAGAACCGGACTCGAGCCACGGTTCACCGGACCATACCAAGTCCAGCTGACGACACCTACCTCACTCAAGCTCGAGGGACGAGACAACTGGGTGCACGCAAGCCACTGCAAGAAGCTTCTCAGCTACACCAGAGAATGAGGGGTGTCATTTTCCTTTTTCTTTTTGTTTGTATGTCATACATGTGTGTGAACGGAGGAAAAGACGGCAGATACCCCAACCTTTTATTTAAAATGCACCTGCGTTTAGCCAGAACCGCCAACAAAACCAACTGTTGGGTATGCTCTAAGCCCCCACCCAGTCATCACATGTCCGCAATGGCCGCTGTTCATGCCCTATATGACATCCGTGTCGGCATGAAAAAGCAAGGGACCCCTGGTCAGCCCCCACGTAGACATTTGTCGGTAGAACTTAATGACACATTTTTAGCAGGTAACATCAGTTTCAGCACCAATATTAGCTCTAGCTCCTGTAGGGCCCTCACCAGTCCATTATGGGTAACTGGGCAGCTAGGCAGCCCTCAGGTGTGCTTTAACATCAGCTTTGGCACAGGTAACAAGTTTGTTGGGATTACCACCTGCGAGGGAGGTATAACTGTCAATCTGACTAACCAGACTTCCTTTCTGAGTAACCACACTGACCGACCAGACCACGTGTGTTGGAAGGACGGATGTGATGTGCAGACTGAGGGAGCAATCCCCCAGTCTGTGCAACTGTTGCTCAGTACCAGAGGCCGAACGAGGAACTCCTCCTGCTCTGCTCTGACAGGTCCATACTATTTTCTGTGTGGTTCGGCAGCCTATAGAACATTTCCCCAGAACGCGAAAGGTTCGTGTGCCCTCATAAAGCTAGTCCCCGCATCCTATGTAGTGATGGACCATGAAGAGTTGATGGTCCACAAGAAGGTAAGGATGGCAGGGAGAGTTCGCAGGGAGCTGTTCTCTGAGGGCGACCAGGCATGGGCTTGGTTCCCCTCATGGACAGGATGGGGAATAGAACTTATGAAGCGCCTGAACAATTTTTCTGTCATCGTGGATAGTATGTTTAACGAGACCGTAGAGGCTGTCAGAGAAATTGCCCAAGAACAACGGCAGATGGGAATTTTAGTGCTTCAGGAGAAGATGGCCCTTGATTATCTTTTAGCCGCCAAAGGGGGGTTCTGTGAGTTCATCGGAGAGGATTGTTGTACTTGGATAGAAGACACCGATGACAAGGTCCAGGCCCATATGGACAAAGTTAGTGAACTACAGGGAAAAGCTAGAGCTATAGCTAGTGAGGGTTGGAATCCGTTCAAGGGTTTGGGAGGATTGGGAGATTTCCTGTTCTCCATCGGATCTTGGTTGAAGGAAGTGGGAGTGTATATCCTGATGCTTCTCTTTTTCATCTGCCTTTTATATGCCGCGGTGAGATGTTCCTGTTGCCTCATCGACCGTGTAAGCCAAGCTCGGGCAGACGACCACATCTCCATGCCCGCTCCGGGGATCCCACTCCAACCACTGATCGGGGGAAGACCTCACCAACCAACCACCTTCTCTACAGATTACGTCCTGGCTTCCCTCTAATTTATCTCTCTGAAGACCACATTCTCCAAGACCTTCAAGCAAGCTTCAAGCCTCATCATTGTTTGTGTCTGCGATTTGGAAAACTGTCTGGGTCGAGACCAGCCTTGTGTGGCCCCGTCTGCAGGGGCAATTTGAGAATCTATTGCTGGATCTCCCCAGACCACCGTGGGATCACAAGCTTTATTCATACCACAAGTCTGTTTGTGGTTTTTGCAAGAGCCTTCCTGTAGTGAAGGTTCCAACGCTCTTGAGGATCATCGCTTCAATCAAGCCTGTTTGCGTCGAGTCTGCGTCGGGTCTTGTTGTTTCAGGTACCCCGTGGAGCTTTATTCTCAGGGACAACTACAGGAACTCTTTGAAGTTTGAGACTACACCCATCAAGCTGAAGAAGATCAAGAAGGGACACGAGGAGAATATGATAAAACAGGAGGGAATGTCATGGAAATTTTGTATTGTTGGTCGAACTTTAAATGTGTCATATATTCGTGTTATTCATATGTCTCTCGTGTGGCTTAATTAAAGCTCTGAAGGCTGCAATTGGGCCATGCGCATGTACAATGTATGTATTACAGTACTCAGCTTGGTAATGGATGAGATGGCAGATCTGCGCTTATAGACCGGCGTGTATACCACCACGGCATTCCATGCGAATGCTGCTGTCAGTAGACCGTGGGCCTGTATCCACATATCAGCAGCATGGTACCGCGTGGGCTTCATAACGCAAGGCGCAAGCGGTGTGAACTCCACGTGTAGGCTTATGCATATCTTACAACCCATTACCAACTTGAAACTGTATCTTGGATGGATGTTTTTTAATAAAGATCGTATCGGGCCCATCCAGGTACAGACTGATATTTTTAGGGAGTGCTTGTGCAGAGAATTTTACATACCAATAGAAGCTAGTAGGACAGGAAATATGACCTCAGATGGCTCATAGGGGGGAAGGGGAGGAAGTCTGCTGACCTCAGAAGACTCATGGGGGAGGACCAGTGATAGATAATAGCAAAGGCTATGCTCCAATTGGAATGTATATCCTCTGTATAGGCAATCCCCATTGTATTGTTCGGTGGGAGGGTTTGACTTTATTCATGTGGGGGGCATGTGTGTATTTTTAATAAAAACAGAGAGCTGAGCCTAAAGCCGGCCCTTATGTGGATTGCAACCAGCCTTAGAGTGTCGTGTGATCATTCTAGGGTAACGGAGCTCCAATCACCCACAAATTCAACAGAACCAAAGTATTTGGATGGGCAGGAATCGTGTAGTTTGGCTGCAGTCGTGGTAAGCGAGATTCGCACAGCTTTATGGGGGATTTCTGCGCATCCAACTGCGAGTACTCACGGTAAGGAGAAATTCGTTAAAGCGAATTTCCAAGACAGACCCTTGATCTGAACACAGACCTGACAGACCAGGAAAGGGGGGAGGGGAGGACTGAGCACCCACCCTCCCTGTGGCAACGTACCTTCAGCATTGGGATGGTGTCCCCAAACCGATGAGGGCAAGGACCTCTTCCCCACAACCCTGGCCTGGTGGTTGTGGGGGTATGCTGTGGGGGGGCTCATTACTATCAGGGTACCCCTTTAAATAAGGGGGCACCCTGATGCTGCCCCCCCTTGTGAATGAGTAAGGGGTGAAAAATAAAGACGCCAGACTTTGAACAATTCCTTTATTGAACAAAAATCACAACAACAGTTTATGACGAATCCTTTATTAATAATAAAAAAGACAAAAAATGTTTCCATCGTTGTAATCCATCGTCAGATGACGCCCACTGACCCGCCCAGCACTCACTGCAACGCGACAACAGGTCTGACATTTGTTGGTCAGATGTCAAGAAATAGGCGTGGCTAGCGGTGACGTGGGCTTTGTCCGCTGCGGTGGAAGGAGAAGTATGATCCGGGGTGACAGAGGAGGAGGTGGATGAGGATGGCTGACTTCTCCCCTCCCCCACCTCTTTTGCATGTTCTGGCTCAATAACACGGCCAGCAGAGGAAACAAAGGCCAGGCGTGCCCTGCCTGCACCATGTCCACCACCACCACTTGTCACAGTGGGTACTCAGGCTGCCTGCCCTCTCTGAGCTGTATGGGAGACCCCGCCTCTCCTTTCCGACATGATGGCGACTTTTGGGGGATTTTTATGACTTTTTATCTCAGAGTGTGGGATGGGAATTTGGTGCTCGGGTGCAATACGCCTGCGCTTGGTGCGCTATAAACCCTTTTATTATTGTTCGGGGGAACAGCAATTATGGGGAATTTATTTTTTTGCTGCTGTAAAACAATGAAGAAAACCCCAAAAACCCGACTGGTGACACCGAAGGAGGAGCCGCAATTCTGGGGAAATGTTTGTAGAAAAGATAATAGAGCGAGCGCTAAATGCAGTATATGAAATTACAATGATATATATTCAAATGAATGAAAAGCAGCCGGCACTCGGGGTATAGGTCACAGTCCCAGAATCACAATTGCTACAATATTAGTGCAGTGATAAAAAATGCATGTCATAAATTCCATAAACGCATGTGTGAGTAAAGTGCTGAAAGCGCAATATTAATAGAACTAGTTCAAGATGACATAAAATGCAATAAAATACGTTCATCAATGGGTACACCCCTGAGGAGGTGTTATTACACGAAACGCGTTGGGTGGAGCCCTATTGCTGACCTCTAGCTGTCGCTACTGGTGAGCGGCGGCCATTTTGGTACTTTATTCATTTATTTATTTTAGTACTCCACATGGATACGTTTTTATGTTACTTCCTATTATTACCTTACATAAAATACTACACTATAAGCACCTTTGTGGCTCCTGTGGCTGAGCTCATTCCCCCCAGGACCACCAGGCACCCACCCTGACGGATGGACGGATGACCCCGTAGCTGTCAGCATACCGCTGCACCCCCAGATGTGCCATGTATTCTAATCAATGCACATTATAATTGATGGTCTGGTGAGTGTACGTCCGTCCCGGGGGGGGGGATTTCCTTTTACAAGCTTTTACACCGTTACTCTTCCCGGATAACGTCACGGCCAATCATAGGCATCTCTTCAGCTGATATCTTTGCACAAGAGACGTTTTACATTCACAAATGCTCTGATGAACTTCTTTTATTGCATTTTATGTCATCTTGAACTAGTTCTATTAATATTGCACTTTCAGCACTTTACTCACATATGCGTTTAAGTCACATGCGTTTATGGAATTTATGACGTGCATGTTTTAGCTCTGCACTCATATTTTAGAAACTGAAGAAATGTTGTATCTATCAGCTGGTGAATGTTCTGCACGGCTCTGGATCCGGGAACTTTGTGCAGCTGTTGTTCTGTCTGGCCTCCTCTGCCATGGACAGCTGCTACCCCCCCCTCCTGAATTTACCACCCCCCACCTGGCACCACATTTCATCCCAGCCTGAGAAATCACCGAGACCCCGTTCTCCTAGTCTGATACCACCGTACACACCATGAGAATATCGGAGGAATGAGCGTTCGGTTTCTGCATGCTGGTCTCATATGGGAAATAAAGAGGTCACTCAGCCAATGGAAATTCCCGGAAGACAGAACCCAACTTGGGAAGTGATGTCATGTGTTGTATTTCCGGATGGAAACTCGGCTGATTAACCCAGAGTCAGAAGTCAGAAGAGAGGAGGTACCCAACCAGAGAGGAGGAATCCAACCAGAGGAGAGGAACCTGACCAGAGAGGAGGAACCCGACCAGAGAAGAGGAACCCGACCAGAGAAGAGTCATCAGAGGAGCTCCACTTCCGCCTCCAGAACAGGGCAGGACACCATCAGCCAGGTATCAATTTCCAAATTCACCCCACTAACCCCCATCCACCCCTGTCCCCCCACTGCCTCCCATCAACCCTTCTGTCCCCCACTGCCCCCTGTCCTCCCCTCTGTCCCCCCACTGCCCCATCCACCCCTTTGTAACCCCATCCAGCCCTCTGTCCCCATCAACTCTTCTGTCCCCCACTGCCCCCTGTCCTCCCCTCTGTCCCCTCACTGCCTTCACTGCCCTCCATTCACCCCTATATCCCCCTACTGCCCCCCATCCACTCCTCTGTCCCCCATTGACCCCCTGTCCCCCCTCTGTTCCCCCACTGCCATCCTGTCCTCTCCTATGTCTACCCCTCTATCCACCTACTGCCCCCATCCACCCCTCTGCCCCCCCACTACCCCCTGTCCACCTGTCTGTCCCCCCACTGCTCCTTTTCTACCCCTCTATCCCTCCACTATCCCCCTGTCCACCCCTCTGCCCCCCCTTCCCCCCTGTCCTCCACTCTGTCCCCCCAATGCCCCCCATCCCCCAACTGCTCCCATCCATCTATCTGTTCCCCTACTGTCCACCGCTCTGTCCCCCCCCCCCACTGTCCCCCTAACCACCCCTCTGTCCCCCCACTGCTCCTCGTCCACCCCTCTATCCCTCCACTATCCCCCTGCCCCTCCCTCTGTCCCCCCTGTCCTCCACTCTGTCCCCCCAATGCCCCCCGTCCCCCAACTGCTCCCATCCATCTATCTGTTCCCCTACTGCCCCCCTGTCCACCGCTCTGCCCCCCCCCCCCACTGTCCCCCTAACCACCCCTCTGTCCCCCCACTGCTCCTCGTCCACCCCTCTATCCCTCCACTATCCCCCTGCCCCTCCCTCTTTCCCCCTGCCCCTCCCTCTGTCCCCAAGTCCACCACTCTTTTTTCCAACTGTCCCCATTCATCTATCTGTCCCCCATCCACTGTTCTGTCCCCCCATCCACCCCTTTGTCCCCCAACTGCCCCTGTCCACCTCTCTGTCCTCTCACTGCCCCCCTGTCCACCCCACTGTCCCCACACTGCCCTACTGCCCTCCATACACCCCTCTGTCCCCCCATTGCCCTCTGTTTACCCCTCACTGCCCCCCATCCATCCCTCTGTCCCCTTACTGCCCCCCTGTCCACCTCTCTGTCTCTCCAATTCCTCCCCACCCCTCTGGCTCCCCATTGCCCCCCATCCACCCCTCTATCCCCCCTCTGTCCCCCTGCCCCCCCTCTGTCCCCCCCTATCCCTCTGTCCCCCCACTGCCCCCCTGTCCCCCCCTTCCACCACTCTGTCACCCCACTGCCCCCCATCCACCACTCTGTCCCCCACTGCCCCCCTATCCCCCATCTATTACCAACTGTCCCCCTGTCCACTGCCCTGTCCCCCCACTGCCCCTGTCCACCCCCCTGTCCCCCCACTACCCCCCTGCCCACCTCTGTCCCCCCTCTGTCTGCTCATGGTCCCCACTGCCCCCCATCCACCCCTCTGTCCACCTACTGCCCCCCCGTACACCCCTCTGTCCCCCCACTGCCCCCATCCACCCCCCTGTCCCCCCACTACCCCCCTGCCCACCTCTCTGTCCCCCCTCTGTCTGCTCATGGCCCCCACTGCCCCCCATCCACCCCTCTGTCCACCTACTGCCCCCCTGTCCACCCATCTATCCTCCTACTGCAGCCCATCCACCCCTCCATCTGCCTACTTCCAACTGTCCATCACTCTGTCTCCCCACTGCCCCTGTCCACCCCTCTGTACAACCACTGTGCTGTATTTCAGGCCCTTTATCAGCTGCATTGGAGGGCAAGGGAGACATTGGGGGTCCAATAGACATCTAATCCAATAGACATCCAATGTCTCCATAAAGAGGACCTGTCACCTGCTCATGCTACCACATAGCTGACTTATTAGGTCCTAAGTAAACAACAAATAAAAACAATTTTAAAAAATGTTGAATCTCTGGCATTCACCTGTGTCCACATCGTGATACAAACGCCCAGCATGTATGGAGACATAAATGGTGTCACACATGTGAGGTGTCAGCGCACACGTCAGAGGGACATGAAGAATTCTAGGACCATCATTCATGACCATGACCTGTGAAGGCTTTTAAAGGGTGATTTGTGGTGAATGTTTGGAGGCCATAGATTTGTGTGATTTCCCAGGCAGATGCAGTTCTAAGGATGGACATGTTTGGTATCTACTTACTCCATGCAGCCCCATCTTTTATATTTCACCAACAAATTGGGGATTTTATTGTGTTTGCACTAAAATCATTTTGTTGTATTTTTTTCCTGAAAATTTGTGTTTGATGAAATAGCCGAGCAAATATTGTGCTCCATAAAAAGTGCGACTGCTGCCTCTTCATTCTTCAGGGTCTCTGATTTCAGAGAATAGAGAGCTGATTGGTGGGTTTCCAGTCATTTATAGTAAACAATGGCGGCTGATGCAATCTTTCATTCCGCACAATATTTGCTCGGCTGTTCATCAAATGCGTATTTCCAGGAACAAATACAATGAATCTTAGTGACACCAACACAATATTTCTCCTCATTGTTGGTAAGATAGAAAAGATGATGTGATGAGCAAATAGATACCAAACGTGTCAAAGCTGAAAATTGTGCGTACCCAGGAGAGAGAGAGAAACTGCAGTACCTAAAATCTTCCATAGGTGGTGCTTTCAAAGCCTTTCCAGGTCATCAGTTTAGAGTTACCCTTGAATGACACCCCGAGAATTATTGGTGTCAGTCAGATGTTGTCGGCGATACTTCACATGTGCCACACAATTGCTGTTTCCGTACACATGTGTGTCCTATGCGCATGCTTGCATTCATGTGTGTGATGCGCACCAAGGACAGGTTTGCTTTACACTTTGTTTATTTATTTTTATTGATTTTATTACAATTTGATTTTTCATAAAAAATGTTCATTCAACTTTATTACTATTACAAGGGGGATAACAAGAACATTTATTAATGGACCTCGGCAGACGAGGGGTTAATGAATGAGGTGGAGTCCTGCTGACCTCCATCATCCAATCATTGCCAAGCAATCTGCAGAGTCTTATTTCCTCACAATCACTATGATGGGGAAAGCTTCTCTGAAAGGTGCAACTTCCCTTGAAAAGTGAACAGCATGTCTGCCTTTTGTTACCCCCTCCCCCCTCTGTCTATACACTGAACTGTCCATAATGCAGCTCTGGGTCCCGCTAATGATCCAGCACAGCTGACATACATGACATTCCTAATACCCCTCCCCCTCCTCTCCCACCATGCTTACTACAGACCAGCAGTCTACAATATCCTTCTGCACCCCTCCCCCCCTGCACACTGACACAGGAGGGGGGATGGTGAGGGACAAGGCAGGGGGGAACATGTTCTCATGTAAGATGACTGGATGAGAATTTGAGCTTCACACGGCCAGGATTGGACTTAGGAAATAAGATGTTTAGGTTTCATTATTTCACAGATAACAGACAGAAATACTGAGCACACACAATGCACACCATGGAAGATGATTTTTATAAAAAGTAAAAATGTTTATTGAATGTTGCAGAAGGAACAATGTGCAAGAGGTATGGAGGGAACTGGGGAAAAGTCTCCTATGACAGACTGTATCCAGAATATAAATGGGGTTCAGATCACCCATGAAACTGGGGGTACTAAGCGTCAACTGTAACAAATATGTAAATGTTCAAATGGTCAAACTGCCATCCAACAAGAGAGGCCTCATAGTGGAGACTAAACAGAAGGCAGCTTCTTCAGGAGAGGTGAAGAATCAGCCTTCTTAGATCCTGAGATTCGCAGGGAAGAGCATGTTGTATTTCAGGCCCTTAGGCTCCATTCACATCTGACCATAGCATTTTTTCACATATTTCACGATTTTAGCACATTTTTATACAGCGTTTTTAGCTGTTTTTGAGCTTTACCATTTTTTTGTATTAACCAATAGAGGAAGATATCATCTATTGCATCATTTGTTGCTAGGTTTTTCTGTGTTTTTTTAGTTTTCCCATCAGCTGTTAGTTTTTATTATTATTAGTTGTAATGTAATATTATTTTCTTAGGGTGAGGGGTTAGATTAGGGTTAGGATTAGAGGTTAACATTTGGATTGGGGTCAGTATTTTATTTATTATTTACTATTATTCATTTATTTATAGTATTTTATTTATTATTTTATTTTTTTTCCTTCTATTTATTTCTTTTTTGTTAGGGTGATAATAACAATAATGAATAAAAGTAAAATAAATACACAAATACATTAAAATAATCATAAATAAATACTTGTAATAATAAATTTATCTATCAAGGTTTTTTTTTATTTATGTGTATTTATTTGACATTTATTTATTCATATATTATCACTCAAAGCGCGCATTAAACCGTGCCAATTGGGAGCTTGTTTTATTTTCTTTGGGACTAAAAACACACCAAAAACACATAAATCTGCCCAATTTCAGCTACAAAAGTAGCTCCAAAACGTTTTGGAGCTTCAGGCGTTCTGCTTCAGGTGACTTGGAGTGGAGATGTGACCCGTCTCCATGGAGTAATATTGATTTTCCCCGAGTGTTTCGGAGCGTCGAGCTTTGTGCTATAAAACGCTCCGGTGTGAATGGGGCCTTAGAATGCAGCTCGGCTCTAATGTGGTCCAAGGATTTCCTCAGACGCTGGGCTTCCATGGAGTAATTGGGGAATCTGAGAAGTTTGGTGTTTGCATACAGCGGTTCCCCCTGATTGTGTGCTTCTCTGAACACCAAATCCCCGAAATGTAGAAGTTTACAAATTGTGCCAGGAGGGGCCCCGATGGGCCTCGGGTTGGGGGAATGGGATGCGTTCTTTCTACTGCAAAGAATGGGGAATACTTGGCCCTTGACAGAACAGCTCCAAGCAGGTTCTCAGTGAAGGAGATGAGGTCCGTGTCCTCAGAGCCCTCTGGTAGGCCAAGAATGTGCAGATTGTTTTGCCGATGGCAGTTTTCGGTATGTTTGGCTGTAGATTTCCGATACTTCACTTTGGTGTTTAAGGTGTGGAGGTCTTCTGTGTGACTGAGCTGTCCATCCTCCGGCATAGAGACTCTACTTCAATCATCCATTCAGGAAATGTCTCGATCTCTCCTGATCAGCCTCATTTCCATGGTCTGTCTCAGATGTTGGAGGAGTCTGGCAACTGGTGATTGCTGGCATCAGTGTGGAGAAGAGAAGGGGATCCCAAGTGACAGCTCCTGGCTCTTCCATCTGCAGGGTCACGATCAGGGCCGCTGATAAGGGGGACCTCTGGACCTCCTGTAGGGGCCCCGGGCCCTTTCACTTTGACAGATCTTCTCCGTGTTCAGGCGGCGTGCAGCTCACATGGGACACATACAATCCCCCTCTGTCTTCTCTCACTCTGCACTCTTCTTTTATAACTGCCGAATCTAACCGGCACCTGAACACGCCGAGTAGATGGCCGGCATCACCGGGGACCCGGGACCATCGCTGGACACATGGTTGGATGGTGGCTTTGGAGGATTTACTGCTGGTTCTGCCTGGCAGCCTCACAGATTCATCAACTGTTTACTGTCCTGCACGGCTCTTCACTACTTGTCTGTTCTGTAAGATGGGAAGATTGGAAGTGCTGCTGCCTCCTGTCACTTGTTCCACTTTGTAAGGAGGATTTCTGACTGGATCTATAAGTAGAGTGGAGCCGCCCGGCAATATTCTACACTTTACACTGGGTTCAGGCATCGCCACACAAATGCAGTCTCTGACAGTCTCCTCTACTGTGTCTGCAGTCTCTGACCATCTCCTGTACTGTGTCCGCAGTCTCTGGTCATCTCCTGTACTGTGTCCGCAGTCTCTGGTCATCTCCTGTACTGTGTCCGCCATCTCCTGTACTATGTCCGCAGTCTCTGACCGTCTCCTGTAATATGTCCACAGTCTCTGGTCATCTCCTGTACTGTGTCCGCAGTCTCTGGTCATCCCATGTACTATGTCCGCAGTCTCTGGTCATCTCCTGTACTGTGTCCGCAGTCTCTGGTCATCTCCTGTACTGTGTCCGCAGTCTCTGGTCATCTCCTGTACTGTGTCCGCAGTCTCTGGTCATCCCCTGTACTGTGTCCGCAGTCTCTGGTCATCTCCTGTACTATGTTTGCAGTCTCTGGTCATCTCCTGTACTATGTTTGCAGTCTCTGGTCATCTCCTGTACTATGTCTGCAGTCTCTGGTCATCTCCTGTACTGTGTCTGCAGTCTCTGGTCATCCCCTGTACTGTGTCCGCAGTCTCTGGTCATCTCCTGTACTGTGTCCGCAGTCTCTGGTCATCTCCTGTACTATGTCTGCAGTCTCTGGTCATCTCCTGTACTGTGTCTGCAGTCTCTGGTCATCCCCTGTACTGTGTCCGCAGTCTCTGGTCATCTCCTGTACTATGTCCGCAGTCTCTGGTCATCTCCTGTACTGTGTCCGCAGTCTCTGGTCATCTCCTGTACTGTGTCTGCAGTCTCTGGTCATCTCCTGTACTATGTCTGCAGTCTCTGGTCATCTCCTGTACTGTGTCCGCAGTCTCTGGTCATCTCCTGTACTGTGTCCGCAGTCTCTGGTCATCTCCTGTACTGTGTCCGCAGTCTCTGGTCATCTCCTGTACTGTGTCCGCAGTCTCTGGTCATCCCCTGTACTGTGTCCGCAGTCTCTGGTCATCTCCTGTACTGTGTCCGCAGTCTCTGGTCATCTCCTGTACTGTGTCTGCAGTCTCTGGTCATCCCCTGTACTGTGTCCGCAGTCTCTGGTCATCTCCTGTACTATGTCCGCAGTCTCTGGTCATCTCCTGTACTGTGTCCGCAGTCTCTGGTCATCTCCTGTACTGTGTCCGCAGTCTCTGGTCATCTCCTGTACTGTGTCCGCAGTCTCTGGTCATCTCCTGTACTATGTCTGCAGTCTCTGGTCATCTCCTGTACTGTGTCTGCAGTCTCTGGTCATCCCCTGTACTGTGTCCACAGTCTCTGGTCATCTCCTGTACTATGTCCGCAGTCTCTGGTCATCTCCTGTACTGTGTCCGCAGTCTCTGGTCATCTCCTGTACTGTGTCCGCAGTCTCTGGTCATCTCCTGTACTGTGTCCGCAGTCTCTGGTCATCTCCTGTACTGTGTCCGCAGTCTCCGGTCATCTCCTGTACTATGTCTGCAGTCTCTGGTCATCTCCTGTACTGTGTCTGCAGTCTCTGGTCATCTCCTGTACTATGTCTGCAGTCTCTGGTCATCTCCTGTACTGTGTCCGCAGTCTCTGGTCATCTCCTGTACTGTGTCCACAGTCTCTGGTCATCTCCTGTACTGTGTCCGCAGTCTCTGGTCATCCCCTGTACTGTGTCTGCAGTCTCTGGTCATCTCCTGTACTGTGTCCGCAGTCTCTGGTCATCTCCTGTACTGTGTCCGCAGTCTCCGGTCATCTCCTGTACTATGTCTGCAGTCTCTGGTCATCTCCTGTACTGTGTCCGCAGTCTCTGGTCATCTCCTGTACTATGTCTGCAGTCTCTGGTCATCTCCTGTACTATGTCCGCAGTCTCTGGTCATCTCCTGTACTATGTTTGCAGTCTCTGGTCATCTCCTGAACTGTGTCCGCAGTCTCTGGTCATCTCCTGTACTGTGTCCGCAGTTGTCAGGAATCTAGGAGTGACCAGAAAGGTGTGGACTGACACAGGGAAACGCAGGTTCCAGGTATAGTATAATACAGTTTATTATTAGCCACCCAGATATATATATAAACGCACAGTGAGCAAACCAACCTTCCACTAATCTTAGGAGGTGCAGGAATACAGGCGTAGTCAGGGCTGGAGAGGTGGAACGGTCAGGCCGGCCGTAGGGTTCTGTATCGACTGCCTGGTGGTACCTCTAGCGGTCCTCAGGGCAGGATTCCCCAGGGCACGGAGTCTAAGTCCCAGTCTGCTTATTCACCAGGGCCCCTGATGGTGGGGATGGACTTGGAGCAGACAGGAACCAGGTCGCGGCCCCTGAGTACACCTGCTAGTGGTAGAGGGATCCGCCAGAGGTATGTGCAGGTAGAAAGCCTGATGTGAAGAGGCAGAAGGTGTGAGCAGGGACGGCTGGATCCATGCAGGATGGATGGGTCGCAGAGAAGTTAGCGTGGTCATGGCTGGATCTGTGCAGGATGGATGGCAGAGTAGTTAGCGTGGTCAGACGGGCCAGGTCAGCAATGTGCGGGCAGCAAGGTACCAAAGGAACAGGCAGAGAATGGTCAGGGTCACAAGCCGGGTTCAGTAACTCACGGGCAGCGCGGTACAGGGGATCAGGCAGAAGGGTGGTCAGGCAAGCCAGGGGTTCAACAGGAGACGGTCAGCAGAGGTCAGGATCAAGCAGGGTCAGCAACGAAGCAGGAACACAGGATACCAGGTACAGGGGCTCATGGGAAAACATACACCAAGGCCCAGATCACAGGCCTGGTCATGCCTTAAATACACCTTTCTGCAATCAGCCCCAGGTTTGGCTGATTGCAGAAGTGAGCTTCTGGCTGCTGAGAGCACCCGCTGGTCAGCTCTGGTACTGCAGCCCACACGGCTGGTGAGTCCCACCACCAGTGCTGAGTCCATTCCTGACAGCAGTCTCTGGTCATCTCCTGTACTGTGTCCGCAGTCTCTGGTCATCTCCTGTATTGTGTCCGCAGTCTCTGGTCATCCCCTGTACTGTGTCCGCAGTCTCTGGTCATCTCCTGTACTGTGTCCGCAGTCTCTGGTCATCTCCTGTACTATGACCGCAGTCTCTGGTCATCTCCTGTACCGTGTCCGCAGTCTCCGGTCATCTCCTGTACTGTGTCTGCAGTCTCTGGTCATCTCCTGTACTATGTCCGCAGTCTCTGGTCATCTCCTGTACTGTGTCCGCAGTCTCTGGTCATCTCCTGAACTGTGTCCGCAGTCTCTGGTCATCTCCTGTACTGTGTCCGCAGTCTCCGGTCATCTCCTGTACTATGTCTGCAGTCTCCAGTCATCTCCTGTACTATGTCTGCAGTCTCTGGTCATCTCCTGTACTGTGTCCGCAGTCTCTGGTCATCTCCTGTACTATGACCGCAGTCTCTGGTCATCTCCTGTACCGTGTCCGCAGTCTCTGGTCATCTCCTGTACTATGTCCGCAGTCTCTGGTCATCTCCTGTACTATGTCCGCAGTCTCTGGTCATCTCCTGTACTATGTCCGCAGTCTCAGGTCATCTCCTGTACTGTGTCCGCAGTCTCTGGTCATCTCCTGTACTGTGTCTGCAGTCTCTGGTCATCTCCTGTACTATGTCTGCAGTCTCTGGTCATCTCCTGTACTGTGTCCGCAGTCTCTGGTCATCTCCTGAACTGTGTCCGCAGTCTCTGGTCATCTCCTGTACTGTGTCCGCAGTCTCCGGTCATCTCCTGTACTATGTCTGCAGTCTCCGGTCATCTCCTGTACTATGTCTGCAGTCTCTGGTCATCTCCTGAACTGTGTCCGCAGTCTCTGGTCATCTCCTGAACTGTGTCCGCAGTCTCTGGTCATCTCCTGTACTGTGTCCGCAGTCTCTGGTCATCTCCTGTACTGTGTCTGCAGTCTCCGGTCATCTCCTGTACTATGTCTGCAGTCTCCGGTCATCTCCTGTACTGTGTCCGCAGTCTCTGGTCATCTCCTGTACTGTGTCTGCAGTCTCCGGTCATCTCCTGTACTATGTCTGCAGTCTCCGGTCATCTCCTGTACTATGTCTGCAGTCTCTGACCATCTCCTGAACTGTGTCCGCAGTCTCTGGTCATCCCCTGTACTATGTCTGCAGTCTCTGACCATCTCCTGAACTGTGTCCGCAGTCTCTGGTCATCTCCTGTACTATGTCTGCAGTCTCTGGCCATCTCCTGTACTGTGTCTGCAGTCTCTGGTCATCTCCTGTACTGTGTCCGCAGTCTCTGGTCATCTCCTGTACTGTGTCTGCAGTCTCTGGTCATCTCCTGTACTATGACCGCAGTCTCTGGTCATCTCCTGTACTATGTCTGCAGTCTCTGGTCATCTCCTGTACTGTGTCCGCAGTCTCTGGTCATCTCCTGTACTGTGTCCGCAGTCTCTGGTCATCTCCTGTACTGTGTCCGCAGTCTCCGGTCATCTCCTGTACTATGTCTGCAGTCTCCGGTCATCTCCTGTACTATATCTGCAGTCTCTGACCCCTCTCCTGTAGTAAGTGCCTGCTAGGTGTAGAATAGAGGGACTTTTTTCATATCTGGCACACAGGCTGATTTGCACCACATGCTGGAGCCGCATTTCTTGATGGTAAAATGAAAGGCCTTCCTTCTTCAGCAATTAAGTGTGAGGAGAGAGCAGCTCGGTCTTCGGGAAATAGCAGCAAAACAGTGGCAGCTTCAGGCTGGAAGCTTCCATCATTCTCACCAGTGCAGGCGGCAGAGCAGAGACAGTGGTCAATCTGCAGGAGTCTGTGCACAGAGGGATCATCTGCAGGAGTCTGTGCACAGAGGGATCATCCTCAGGAGTCTCAGCACAGAGGGGTCATCTGCAGGAGTCTGTGCACAGAGGGATCATCTGCAGGAGTCTGTGCACAGAGGGATCATCCTCAGGAGTCTCAGCACAGAGGGATCATCTGCAGGAGTCGGCACACAGAGGGATCATCTGCAGGAGTCGGCACACAGAGGGATCATCTGCAGGAGTCTGTGCACAGAGGGATTATCTGCAGGAGTCTCAGCACAGAGGGATCATCTGCAGGAGTCAGCGCACAGAGGGGTCATCCGCAGGAGTCGGCGCACAGAGGGGTCATCCGCAGGAGTCGGCGCACAGAGGGGTCATCCGCAGGAGTAGGCGCACAGAGGGGTCATCCGCAGGAGTAGGCGCACAGAGGGATCATCCACAGGAGTCTGAGCACAGAGGGATCATCCACAGGAGTCGATGCACAGAGGGATCATCCGCAGGAGTCAGCGCACAGAGGGGTCATCCGCAGGAGTCGGCGCACAGAGGGGTCATCCGCAGGAGTCGGCGCACAGAGGGGTCATCCACAAGAGCCGGCGCACAGAGGGGTCATCCCCAGGAGTCGGCGTACAGAGGGATTGTAACGGGAGTCATTTTGGGTTGGGGGCCTATGGAACCCAGCTCACTTTGGAGAGGTGGGGAGACCCCTGTCTCAGCTCCCCATATCCCTCTTATGTGTAAGTCACCCTGTGCCTGTTAGTGGTACAGGTTTATCTGTCCTAATATTGGGGTGGGGGGTTGTGGATTGTTTAATGCCATGTGGTTGTATCCCATTGTTCTATTGTGTTTGTGTATTCGCTTAGTGAGGGGTGTCTCCAGCAGTCCTCCCTCCTGATGGGACTGTCTGCTGGTGTGAAGTTTGAATACCTGTGTGTCTCTTGTTGCTAAGTATAGATTGCCCCGCCCAGGGTCATTATGCAGGGAGGGGGGATTGTCCCCTGAGTGTATAAAAGCCAGTTCGAGTTTTAAATAAAGAGTTCCATGTGCAGACAGACTGGTGTTGTCTAGTCTTGTATGGTTGGCTGTGGTGCCTGCGGTCGGTGTTCAGACGGGGGAAGCAGTAGTCTAACGGAAATACCCGAGTGCAGTCTGGGTCGGTTCCGTTACATTGGTGGCAAGCGGTGGGATTGTGTTTCCTGGCTGTGAACACATCCAAACCTGCACCAGGATCCAAGGTTCGGTTTGCAGGAGAGGAGAGACAGATACCACCTGCAAGTATGAAAACAGAGGTCTTATGGCGGATGGAGCAAGTGCTGGCTTACCTAGACGATCCTGTTTCTGCACAGGATGAGATTGGATGGAGGAATGCGTCTGTCCAACAGCTAGATGAGGGTATGCTGCTGGGCCACACCTTTCAAATCTTCCAGGACTTGGCTGCCTACACCATCTCCAAACACCGTGCCCTGAAACCGCACCTACTGATCCTGCAGCAGCACCATATAACATATTGCTGGGGTTTCCCTTTCTCCATCAGCTTTTCTCACCAGGGCACCCACTACACCTATAAATCCTCCGAGGACCTCCAGTCCACTCTGCAAGATCTTCACCTTATTTCACCAGCTCGTGCGCATTAAAGCTCTAGATGCTGCTCTGCATCCAGTTCCCCTCAGAAGATCCATGCCTCACCAAGCTCTAAAAAATGTGCTAATACCCACAAAAGAGGTCACTACCTCTCTCCTACCCCAACCCACGAAGATACCATGGATTGAAGTATCCTGCTCATGCCTATGAACATACCACTTTTTTTGGTTCTCGGACTATCACAACTACTTGTGTAGAACATCATCTGTTCTCATGCATTTAAGTTCCCTCCCTGTTGCTTCCTGTACACCTCCAGTGTTTAGGTCACCATACTGCTCTCCTACTATAATGTTTCTATGAGTTTTTGTTTTATCTCTGGTAT
The DNA here is from genome assembly GCF_062004578.1 of Staurois parvus. Classification (NCBI taxonomy): domain Eukaryota; kingdom Metazoa; phylum Chordata; class Amphibia; order Anura; family Ranidae; genus Staurois; species Staurois parvus. The sequence continues at coordinate 5,683 of NW_028319894.1, read as the reverse complement.
TCTCTCTTCTTCTACTCCGGAGTCCCAGAAGTATCGCCTCTCTATAATGTTCTACTAACATAACTGCATTTCTTTCCTTCGCTCCCCTTTGAGAGCTGGGATACTCTCTTCCCTCCAACCAAAGTCCATATAAATGCTTCTGGAACTCATACAGACCCTATGGTATTTATTCGTCCAGAGTTTAGTCTTCTGTCCGTACATGAACCATGCATTGACTATTATATGTTCACCTTTGAGTGCATTACGTGCTCGTCTTTCCTTCTTTGTGCTGCATGGTCCAATGTTCTTACTTGCACCCTCCTAATCTAACTGCACTGCCTTCTATAGCGGCAAACTATCTCCCCTCATAGAACAACTCCTCCTTGCTTATTAGCCCGATACTACTTCCCCTTCAACCAGCCAAATGCACCGGACTCCTTCCTTTCCAATATTCGTCCATCCTTACGCTCTCCCACAGCTTGTCACCTTTGCTCATCATTACCCATAAAGCCTATACCTTGCCGGGTTAAACAACATCACCGTCCTATTGGATGATATCCCTATTTGTTGGCTGTGGTGATCCTTAAGGTTGTCCAATGCTGCCTCCACTATATCCTTGCTGGTCCCTTTTTGGGGATACTCTTCAGACTTCTTCTAGCCCCGTGGAATGGAAATTGGCTTTTCTTCCATTGGGTACCTTACACGTTCCCCCCACCTCACCCTCTCCCCTTCCCTCCCATTCCCTCTCCTTCTCTTCTCTTTCTTCTCCCTTCATTTTCAATTTTTCTCTTCTCTTATCCCCGGGGTACAATGCTTATCACCTTTCAAAGAGATTGTGTCTTTATTATCTTCCTCGTGCTAGATCCCAGTACCCCCCCCCCCCCCCTAAACATTCTCACCCTAAATGTTCAAGGGCTTAACTCCCCCTAAAGCCTTCCATATGCTGTTGTCTGTTAAGGCCCACATTATATGTCTACAAGAAACCCACTTCTCTACCCACTCTACTCCTACATTTGTTAATTCCGCTTTTCTTCAAATTTACACAGCCTCTGCAACCTCTAAATGTAGAGGAGTACTTATAGGCTTCCACCGATCACCTTTTACCCTCCTATCGGAGATCAAGGACCCAGAAGACCGCTACTAAATCTTGACAGGTACCCCTCTAGACAACGAGGTCACTGTTGTGTCATTGTATGCCCCTAATAAGCACCCAACCCCCTTTCTCTCCCACTTAATGCCTACCATTGACATTAATAAGAAACGATCCCTTTTAATTTGTGGAGTTTCTAACCAAGTCCTATACCCTTACTTGGATAAGTCCCCACCCCCAGTCTCGACTACCCCTTTCAAATTGAACTAACAACATCTGAGTCAATATTCTCTAGTCGATTCATGGTGCGCTTGTAACCCAGCACTACGCCAATACACCCACTACTCATATCCACATACGCTATTCTCCCGGATTGATCACATCTTTCTCAGTCGGTTCTTCTCCAAATCTCCTCTCATCAACCATACTTCCTATCTCATGGTCTGACCATAATGCAGTTCTCCCCACTCTTTCCTCCCCGGTCCCCTCCCCTACTCACACCTGGTACATTAAACACCGTATTCTAGCCCATCCGGAACAAAACCTAGTTATTCACCAGGCCCTCAGACTACATAACCATCAATACTACAGAGGATACAACTCCTATAACACCCTTGGAGGCCCATAAACTGGTTATATGGGGGGTCTGCAACAGCCAAGCCTCTTACATTCAAAAGGAAAAGAAACTTCAACATAAATGCCTTGACAACACCATTCAAAAGGCCTCCCTCGCCTTTCAATCCCATCCTACCCCAGCCTCTAGAAAAGCTTTTGACAAAGCATGTTTAGAATTAGATTTGTTCTTTACTGAGTCAGCAGAAAAATCCCTACATCGTTCCCATCATAAGTTTTATATGAAGACAAATAAATCAGACATGTTCCTAGTTCTCTCCCTTCGCAAAATCGGCCATGAACATAAACCGTTACACCTGAAACTTTCTAGAAATACCTACACTAGTAATCCCCTCAAAATTCTTCAAGAATTTCGTCAGACTTTCCGGCTTCTACTCGGACTCCCATACGCCTGACATAACACATTCCGAATCTCTTTTCTCCACCATCAAACTTCCTACTCTCTCAGCCCCCCAGATCGCCAACTTGGACAAACCTATTTCATGCTTGGAAATTCTGACAGCCATTAAATCCCTTAAGCCCAGTAAATGTCCCAGGCCTGACGGCCTTTCTGCCACCTACTACAAAACGTTTTCTGACCTTCTAACCCCCATTATGTCCTCCGCCTTCAACTCCCTTTCCGCTCTGACTCCTTGACTGCTTCTATCTCTATGATCCCCAAACCCCAAGCTGACCATTCCTGTTGGGCCAATTTTCGCCCTATATCGGTCCTTATTCTCAGTATCAACATTTTGGCAAAAATCCTCTCCAGCCATCTTAACGAGATTATCGGTTCCCTAATTCATAAGGACCAAGTAGGGCTTATACCCTTTCGTCAAGCAGGTGATAATATACGTTGTTCAACTTTATTAGCTCACGCAGCTCATACTCACCAAATCCACTCTTGTTTCTTATCCCTTGACATTTGTAAAGCATTTGACACGGTCTCCTGGCCTTACCTCCACTTTGCTCTACGCAAATGAGGTTTTGGTTCGCATTCCTTAAGATGGATCTCCTCCCTTTACACTGAACCCAGAGCATACGTTCAGTATGCTGGCTTCAGATTTGACTTATTTCCTATTTCTTGAGGCACTCGTCAAGGGTACTCCCTTTCTCCTCTACTTTTTGCCCTAGCTATAAAGCCTTTAGCCATCCTTATCCAATCAGACCGTAATATCAAAGGCATCAAAATAGGGGGAATCCATCATAAACTCTGCCTTTTTGCAGATGATGTCTTGCTCTTCATGACATCTCCCCTGATCTCTACCCCGGATCTTCTACAGTTGTTTGTACAGGCCTGGAAGTCAATCCGCATAAATCTACCACCCTGAATGTCTCCCTCCCACCCTCACTCCAAGACCAACTACAACCTGTATTTCCCTTCTACTGGTCCTCCCACTTCATCCCATTTCAAACTTACAGCAAACCTGAAAAACCTATATAGCACGAGTTACTCGCCCATGCTTTCCCACCTCACTTCTCTTATGAATGAATGGTTACCATTGCCCATTTCCTGGTTAGGTTGTATTACAACCATTATAATGACCGTCCTATCAAAAATACTTTACCTCTTTTGGGTTCTCCCCATCCCAGTTCCTGCTTATTTCCTCCGCATCTTGTGTTGAGTTTTTTTCCTATGTCTGGAATAAGTTTAAAACCCCGTCTTCCTAAGAATACACTTTTCACCCATAAACTAAAAGGTGACCTGGGCTTACCTACCTTCCAAGCTTATCATGCGGCTCACGTGGCTCAGCTCCCCAAATATCACGCCACTAAAGGAACCCCCCCATCGGTGTCACTGGAATCCATTGACTGTGACCCTCTTTCAGTGGCTATCTTTTTATAGTTACACCCATCCCAATGTCACAACCTTCTCAATCCGATCACTCACCGCTACCTATCTATTTTGGACAGACTCAAGACACATTACCTTTTTCAGTTCCCTCCCAACCCTATGCTAACCCTGATTTCTGCCCAGCTTGGTCCTCCCCCTCCTCTGTTGCCAGGTCTTCCGCTGACCTACTCCAGGTACACAACCTTCTGTCAGGAATGGACTTGCCAATAGTGGTGGGACTCACGATGCCTTGTGGGCTGCAGTACCAGGGCTGGCCAGCGGGTGCTCTCAACAACCAGAGGTTCACTTTGGCAATTAGCCATCACCTGGGGCTGATTGCAGGTGGTGTATTTAAGGGATGGCCAGACCTGCAGTCGGTGCCTTGGTGTGTGTTTTTCCATGGGCCCCTGTACCTTGTAACCTGCATTCCTGTTCCTGTTTCTGCCTGACTTGTTGCCGACCCTCACTGATCCTGACCTCTGCTGACTTCTCCTGTTTGATCCCTGGCTTGTGACCCTGACCATTCTCTCCGCCTGCTCCTCCTGTACCTACCTGCCCGATAGTTATCGACACGGCCTGCCTGACTACATTGTGCTCTATATGTGTATGTACCTGTGTATCTATATCAGTTTAGGTTTGGGTTTGTTTCACCTTGTTGTATGTATTTGTGTTCGTTTGGGGTTTGGTGCACTGCGTTTATATTTGTATTGTCAGTCTTAATAAATTGTCTTATTTATACCATATCTGAAGCTTGCGTTTCCCTGTGTCAGTCCACACACTTCTGGTCACACCCGCATCCCTGACACCTACTATCTTCATCCAAAATAAAAAATTTTCAGTCCCTCCAAGACACCCATGGCCTCCCCGCCTCAGAACTCTTTCACTACTTACAGATAAAACACTTCCTTTCTTTTGTACTTTCCTCCCCTTTTTTTTTTTCTTGAAAGAACCTGTAAAAAAGTCCCACATAGATGAGGCCTTATCTCTCATCTGTAAAGTCAACTCCTTGAACTAACATGTTCTACTTCACATCCCTAGGTCACTAAGTGGGAGAGAGACCTTGGCCTCACTCTAGACCCGGTCTCCTGGTCCACCATTTGGGCATCTACCAAGTCATCCTCGCAAAACGTAGTGGCCATAGAGACCGATTACACGGTCCTTACTAGATGGTACTTGGTCCCTGCTAGTATCTTTCAATTCCTACCCCACTACTCTCCTCTTTGTTTGAGAGGTTGCAACTCCTTGGGATCCCTCATACATATCTGGTTGGAATTCCCTGTGGTACATACCTTTTTGGGCTGAAATATTTCAAGTCCTCTCAAAGCTGTTTGATACTCCTATCTCACCAGATCCAGCAGAAACCCTTGAACATTTCCTACAGACAGTTCAAATTAATTCTTCAAATTACCACAGCAGCCAAACAGACCATTGCAAAGGCATGGAAAACCCCCTCAATCAGCACACTGGCTACTCGCAACTGTGTCATGTAAGCCATGATTCATGCCAAAATTGAAGCCACCGTGCCAGACAGAATACCTAAATTTGAAGCCTTGTGGAACCCTTGGATAATCCACCTCTTACCCTCTAACTTTGATTGTACTTTGTTACTTCCATAGCCCCCCATAATCTAACTGATAAGATATCAACCAAGCCTTCTCTTGTTTGACCTAGCCTACCCTGGGGATGGCCTTACTCCCCCTCCCCTATATTATTTCCTTGATACAACTGATCTTTTTTTTTCCTCCCTTCTTTCTCTTTCTTTACTTTCTTCTTCCCCGCCCTTTTCTACAGTCTGCCCCCCCCCCCCCCGGCCACTCTTCCCTGGAATGTCTTTCAGCTAGATTGCGGGGCCTTACCATAGCCTTTCCTCCAGAGTACACACTATGACCCAGGCCATCTCTACTTTCTCCTTGACCCATCCCAAGCACAAGTGACCTCTCATTGCCACTGCCCTGGATTTGTAACATGTAAGGTCCTGCTAGATGCTTCTATGCAGTTATTCCTGATTGGACATAAGATGATATACTGAGCTTCCAGCGAACGGGACGCATGTTACACTATTTTAGCTTGTAATGGTTTGTTACGGTTTGACTTGAGCTCAACCAGCTTGTCGGTTGTCTTGTTGTACCTGTTGTATCAGCTTATCTTTTCTGCTGTAACTACCTAAG